>NW_007730496.1:102275-117429 GCF_000696425.1 Galeopterus variegatus | reverse complement strand
TGAGATATAAGAGAATTAGGTCATTTGTTAATGGATTCACAATTCTTTAGTTAAAGAAGAGGGGAAAAAACAGAAAATGAGGTGAAAGAGAATTGGATCCCAAATTGCCAGATTTTTAAAGGTGTACTTACTGCTTTGGTTGCATATAGAACAACTTGTATCACCCACCGACTACACATTCAATTCTAAGATTTATAGCAAAGTGATTAACAACTTGCATTCTAATCTAATCATACAGGCCTAGGTTTGTACACCATTTCTTTCTTCCACTAGGCATGAGAACAAACAAGTTACTTTACAGAATGAGGAACACAGGAACAGACATCTCATAGAGGTAGATGAGAATTAAATAGGATACTACATATAAAGTGCTTTCCCAGAGTCTAGCACATGGCGAATGCTTTAACATATTAGCAACTGTTACAAATCAACAACTATCATCTACTTATCACCTTTGTAGTGATATTTGTAAGCTTCTGATAATTCCGAAAGAGGAAAAACTGGCTGCCTTCAAACAGGCAAAAAGGAAAGGGAAAAGAACAGATTTTTATGCGATAAGTTAGCATGAGCTCCCAACAAAATGGACCTAGCTGATGTCCTGGCTGAGGCTCCAAATAGGTTTTACTTGATTTGATTAGTCATATTACCATGGGTGGATTTAACATGAAATTAATGAAGTTTATTTGCAGAGTCCTTCAATTGCATGGGCTCCTTCCAAAGCCCTGCTAGGAGTCCTAGCAATATGTTCAAGGGGTGCTTTGATACTTTCTCTTAAAGAGCACTCACTGAATTATATAAGCTTCAGGCTCCAAAAAACTTGAATTTGCTCCTGCAATGTGTCCTGTTTGTAACTTCTTGAAAATCAAACAAAGCCAAAGCTGATATGATTGTGGGAAGTTGTCTTCTTCACTTGGCTTCTCTGTTTTTCAGGTGTCTTAACAACAGCCCTGAGTCCTGGAGAAAAGGGTCAGGTCACTGTTTTACACTACCAGAAACTAGAAGGTTTCTTCTCGGAATGTTAAAACCCATAGACTGGGGGCCGGCCCGGTGGCGCACTGCTACAGTGCGCCGCTTGGGAGCGTGGCGGCGCTCCCGCCGAGGGTTCGGATCCCACATACAGACTGGCCACTCACTGGCTGAGCGAGGTGCAGGTGCAACACCGAGGATTGCAATCCCGTTGCCGGTTCCGGTCCGGTACGGGCGTGACACTGAGGGTTGCGATCCATTGCCAGTCACGAAAAAAGACAGGGTCAGGTCACTGTTTTACACTACCAGAAACTAGATGGTTTCTTCTCGGAATGTTAAAACCCATAGACTGGGAACAGATCCAGGAGACTCTTTTGAGTTCTGGATCAGGTGACTTAAACAATGGTGTGGAAAAGAAAAATTTCAAAATTCACCCAAAGAATTTGAAGATGTGCCATTGGTTCACTTAGTGACTCCTATTGATAAACTAAAATGGGCCATTATGTGGAAGGAACCAAGAAAGATGTTCCTTCCTGAGTGCAAAGTGGTTTTAGACTCCTCAAGAGAAAGCATCATAGTGCATTGAATATTCAAGGCTTATCCAGGTGAAATTACATCCAGACTTCTTGTTTTATTCTCATATTCCTTCTTATTGCTCTACTCTCTGACATCATGGCTTGATCATCACTTTCCAAGAAGGGAGATGGGAGGGGGGAGGGGAAGAACTAAACATTTACAGAATTTTCACAATTTGAGCAAAGTATTATGGCAGCACTTAATATATCATGTCATTTCATCATCACAGCAACTCCCTGGAGTGCTATATTTCACAGATAAAGAAATAGAGGCTGAGAGAAACAGAAGGAGTCAGGGAACGATGGAGCTAAGATTCCAAACCAAAAATAAAAATAAACACCCAGACATTAAAAGTTAAGTTGGTTTCTTGGTTTTACTGACTTAGGGTACATTCTCTATTACCATGAATAGCAATGTTAAAAAAAAAAAGGCTGAGAAAGAGAAACTATGGGACAATTTCTTCCCTCACTTTCTTTGATAATTAGGTCTGTGGCTTTGGGGTAGAGAAAGGCAAGAAGGCAAGAAAGAAAGGGGAAGAGGAATAAAACAAGAAGATGAAAGGGAGAAGAAAAAGATAGGATGCAATAAAATTCCGAGAATAGTTTTCACTTCACTGGAATAGTGGAATCCCAAGGTTTAATTTTAATAAATGATTAAATTGCACTCAAACAGTATCGTAGACTTTCTAAACTGTCTAGACCTGAGTCCAAATTCTATTTCCACCTGCATAAGGAAGTTACTTTGCCTCTCTATGCTTCAATTTCCTTATATGTCAATACTATTAAAATAGTGCTTATTGCATAGGATTGTTGAAGGATTAAATGTGCTCATACATGTGAACACTTAAAACAGTGCTTGGAACATAGTAAATATGCAATAAGTGTTAGCAATTGTAACGCTATAAATTCACAACTTGACTGTCTTTCCCTTTATCAATAAAATTGCAAATGAAAACTGATATAATGCAAGTATTTGTTACTTAATTCAAATTTTAATGTGCACACACTAGGTGCTGGGGACACAGCAGGAAGAAGGCAGCCCAAGTCCCTGCCTTCTTGGGGCTCACAGTCTCAAGCAGTCTTTATTCCATCTAAAATGCAGAAGAATTGACTTTCATTTTTTTTAGTGTCATTCCAAATGGACTTCTTTATTATAATTCCTGTACTTAGTGGCACTAATTTCTTATAAAGCACCCAGTAGATATCTGTCCACTTCAAAATGACCCTTGACGGGTGTGCGTAAGAAAGCTCAGGAGGGTGCAAGCTGCCTGCAATTATTTCTCAGTTAATCCCTTTAGAGATGAGTCTACTCGTTAAGTGTCAGGATAGAGTGTCTAACATGGGGAGGAAAAGCCCCCATTTGTATTGGTTCATGTGTTTCACATCGCCTGGTGAGCCACAGCTCTTCATTTCCAGGGAAGTGTCATTGAAGAGACATCTTTGTGTCATCTAACATGTGTTTAGTGATTACTTTATCTGTAAGTGGTGAAGATCATACTAAACGATTGCTCCCTCTGTCTAGTTAAAGCTGACAGGGTTGTCACTACTCTGGTGATGGATTCAACACCCCAGCTTCTTTTCACGAATATGTCTTATTCTATATCAGAGAAAGATGGACAGTTTGAGAATGGACTGAGCCAGCTGTAGACAATCAATTCAATATCCTATTCCTAGAGTTAATATTAGAAAAAAGAAGGTTTATTTAAAGTTAGTCTTTCCTCTATCCCATACCCCAGAACTTGTTCTCTGTTTTGAAGGTTGCATGGCTAGTTTGGTCAGCTATTTAATGTTAACTTTTTGAAGGTGTGTTCATGGAAGATGATTGTACATCTTCTGCTTCCTGATTCCTGTGCCCCTTCCCCATAATAGATACACATTTCAGCAATGGTGTCTAAGGTAAATATTCCTACCTGAATGGGTAAGAATGACTCCAGTGGTGGGAAATTCTAGCCAGGATAGATGGGAAATCTAGTCATCAAGGAAATTATTTGGGTGAATGGAGCCTTAAAGAATTCCTTCAGTAACAAGTAGGAAATAGCAAGAGCTACTGCTAATAACAGCTAAGGAAATGCTTGAAAAATATGTGAAAGGGGTATTATATTTATTCTACATATCCCCTTCTTGTATGGAATTAGCTGGAATCTGAGTATTCCTCCTCAAAGTCATTTTCGTTGCCTATCCCATTTGAAGGTAAGGACAACGCTCAGCTTCTGATAGACTATCCCAGGGCTCCCTTTGGTTAATGAAAAGGTAATTCTGGGTACTGCCAATCATTGATTTTGATCTTTCTGCTAAGCTTTAATTCCATCATTTAGTCCTTACCTTGAAAAAAATACTCATGGGCTAGCGTGAGGTGAGTGAGATCTTGGCAAAGAAATATATTAGAAAAAGCCAGATCCTGGGTAGAATTACGTACCTGGTGCTGAGAAGGGGGAGACAAGGTGGTTGCTGAAGCAGCTGGAATAGAGAATAGGAATGGTCAGCCAACCAATCAGCAATGAACAATGGAAAGGTCAGGCTCCTTCTGAACATTACCACGTCTTTCACAGACTAAAGTGAGCGTTAAAATTCTGAAGTCTTGCTTGCTTCCCAAAGTTTAGCAAGAATAGAAAATGACTCCACACCAAGATTGTGATGATATTTAGAAATGTTTTAACATCTGGGGATAAATATGAGGTCACCCTTGGAGCACTGCTGTCAACCTGGTCATGCTCGCCACCCCCATGCCCACCCCCCTCCCCCAGCCCTTCCTGGCTCACTTCACATCATGCATAGCCATGGGGCAGCTGCCTGATGAATCAGACAGAATTCTTCAAAAGGCCCCTGGGGGGCTGATAATCACAATAAATATTACAAGTTTGTCCTCATGCAGACCTTTCTTCAGAAGGCCTTGTAGGCTAGCCAGTTTAATTGTTATGACTGCTCTTTTTTTCTCTCTCATATGGGATTGATGAAGCACGGTGGCTTCCCTGAAGTCGCCCAGCAGGATGGGGTCCCTACCAGAAGTTTCCATACTGCCTAGAGAATCAATGATGTTGCAGAATAGAGCTCCATAGGAGCCAACAAAAATATGTCAGTGGATTTTACAAAAGACTTTTTAATAAAACAGCAAAATCCATTTCTGCTCCAGCTCATTTCAGTGGGCTGTGCTCTGTTATTTCAGTGGGCTCTACCAACATCAAAATCAACCAAACAGGGAACTAAATTTTGTAGTATTTGGTAGTATGGATAATTTCAAGTGGAGATTAACTACATTTTGAAGACACTGAATTTTAAAAAGAAGATCCACTTTACCATTTATGTTCCTTTTGAGTCAATAACAATCAATATGCGTTCTCCTAATATAGTGGTTCTCCACCAGCGGAAATTTTGCCTACCAGGAGACATGTGGCAACGTCTACAGACATTTTTCATTATCACGACTTGGGGGGAAGGTGTTGCTGAATCTTGTGGGTGGGGACCAGGACTGCTGCTAAGCATTCTACAATGTACAGGATAGTTAGACCTCTGGGTTTTTTCCCCAAATCTGGACATCAGGCAACTACTTCACTACCACTCCCACCTTTGCAGTAAACCCTGCAACTTCTGTTACGTCCTTTTGTATTTCTAAAGCATAGGTACATATGTTTTTGATTTTTTGGTTTTGACTGTGATAAAGGGGTTATCATCATATATATATGTAGGTGTGTACATATATCTCTCTTTGGGAGCTTACATTTTTTTGCTCCAAAGTATATTGCTAAAATTCATCTATATATTTTGTGTGCAGCTTTTTAAAAATTTTGACTGCTAAATAATATTCCATTAGTATGAATGAAGTACAATTTATTTTGATAGATATTTAGGTTGCCTACAGGTGTTGGCTATCATAAAATCCTAAAAAATCTTATATAAAACTTATTGTATACTTATAGTATATTTTTTCTTCTTGTATATGTATAAATATTTAAATGTATATAAAGTATAAATATAATTATAAATAAAATTATGGAATTATATACACCCAGATATTAATTAACAGTCACTAGCTCTATGTTGTGGGATCACTGATTTTTTTCTTCTTATCTTTGATTTTTTTCTACAATGAATATCTAGCTTTTCGTAATAAGAAAAAATGTTTTCACAAAGCTGGGAGATGGACATTGTTTTAAATTGTGAACATCCAAGTGTATACAAATATCTGTAAATTTGTTATAAAATGCTATCATCAATTACCTCATTAAGCTTAGCTTATGCCAATCTACAGACTATTCACGAATTTGTTTTGCTTAACTTAAAGCTAGACTTTAACCAAAAGTAATGAGCACATTTAGATAGACCCAATTTCTGAATTTGCCCACACAATATATACATCAAAAGTAAACTTGAACTATACACTGAAACCTAACAAATAGTAAGTAATGCCAAGATAGCTGCTGAGAAGCCAGAAAAGATCAACCCTCTGCTGGCTGAGGTCCTTTACACATAATTTAAAATGTAATTTTTAGCAACAGAAGACATTTAGGACAACTTGTTCATCAACTGAAAACCTTGTGATATACACCATAATGCATTCCAGCTGAATTAGACATGAACTATAAAAAGTGAAATTACAAAAACTAGGGGAAAAGCTTAATTTTTATCCCCCTTCCCGCCCCCCCACCAAAAAACCCTGGAAATACTATATAATTCTCAGTTTTGCAGTCTGACCATTCACAATTAAACCCCTGGATTTAACGCATAATCTATTGCCTGATTATGTGAACAAAAGCAGAATTCTTTTTTTTTTTTGTCCTTTTTGTGACCGGCTGCACCGCACTCAGCCAGTGAGCGCACTGGCCATTCCTATATAGGATCCAAACCCGCGGCGGGAGCACTGCTGCGCTCCCAGCGCCGCACTCTCCCGAATGCACCACAGGCTTGGCCCACAGAATTCTCCGTGAGCAGGTGATGGGCTGAGGGGTGATGTGATCCCTGTTGTTTTATTGTAAAGTTGAGGCGAGTCCCATCCACAGAAAAGGCAACCACTGAGCTCAAGAGAGGAAATCTGGGGTGGAGTCTATGTCCTCAAATATAGACCAAGAGAGACAATACAGAAATGCTTCCAGTTATTCAAGTTATTCAATACCTTCTCCTTGAAATTGCTATATTCAACTCTGTACCCCACAGATATGTACAATCAATTATGTTTCAGTAAAATAAATTAATTAGTTTTTTTAAAAAGTCCTTCTCACTCTTATAAAAAGAAATGCCACCCTTTTTGTCCAAGAAAATACCAGTGAAGGCCTGCATTCACTGTATTTTTTTTCCTTCTTATTTTCCACCTCATTTTTCCTGAGTAGAGAAAATCTGAAAACTTACTTTACAGTGCCAAAGGACTTTTTTTTTTTTTCTGTGTTACAGAGCAAGCATCTCCTGCTATGAACAGTGGTTGGAATTGTGTGATCTGAAAGTTGAATACAAAACATCATAAAATAAAAGATAAAAAGAGGTGCACAGGGATGCAGAAAGGAAGAGAAGGGAATAGCAATGTGACTAATTACGGCAACAACTCATCTCTAAACCCAAGAAGTTCCTACTTCAGAGAAAGTGCCAGTTCCACTGGAAACCAGAAACTATAGAGTGTAAGCTGCTGTCAGGTGTGCTTTTTGTCACTGGAGAGCAGAACAGACAGGTGACAGGGTTCCTGCCATGCTTCTGCATGACGTGGCCCGACTGTGCACACAGTCACATGCACAAAGACAGATCCACAGGCTGAAGAGATACCACGGGGCAGACAGCTCCCGGTGTTTGCCAGAGGTCTTAAGGGGATCTTCTATTTCGTTCCATAGTAATGCCCTTTTTGTTGACAAAAGTAAATTGATGATAGTCAAGAGGGAAGCATTTGGTGGAAAAATTCTGTTGACCCTTCTCAGATTGAATTTGACCACAGAACAGGATACCAGCAGTTGCAGAAATGATAGATTATTGTAATGACTGCCAGAATGGCCTTTTGGCATGTTTAAATGGCAATAAATTTCACCAGGAAGAAGGCAATTTTACTACTTTAGAGCAGTAAGGAAACACAGTGTTTAAGGTGTAAACAAATCGTGGGTCATTTACAGTAAGCATATTCTGTCTATAGTGCAATTTTCACTCAGTGGCTATTCATATTTAATTTAATTACCTGGATTTACTTAGCCAATTATGCTTTTTTGTTCCAGGTTACAGACTTCTCAGGCCAGCAATTTTGTTCTCTTCCTGTCTCCCTTATGTCCACAAACACAGCCCTAGTTTCTCCCTCATTATTTCTTTTCACGGGTACATAAATATGATACTAGCTCACTGAATAGCCTACCGAGATTATTAGAGACTGATCTGCTATGTGGTCTTTTCCTTGGCTCCAAAATCCCCTCTGTCCCTCACTCATTAATCTGGCTCAGTCCTTCACTGAACTCTGCCATTAAAGGAGGAGGCGGAGGGAGAGGTGTGCAATGAAGTTTGACATTTCCTCAAAAATGATTGTATTAAAACCCACTTACATTTATAGCTCCATCTCATTTGAAAATGTTAATGAGTTGCAATTTCATCAAGGTAAAGGTATTGGGATCTAATCAAAGATTAGAGACTTGCTCATATTGGTATGGATCATGCTTCCAAAGCATCACTTTAAAAGGTCATTTTTAAATACAGCTTAAAGTGACAATTAAGAAAGTTCATTAATAACAATCTGCTTATGGACGGTTTAAAACATTCGGGCTCTATCTATAGTGTCAGTTCCAGGCCAAATTCAGCTTACTGCAATGTAAGTCCCCTTACTTCAATGTGTGTCGCCTCTGGCCAGAGGAGCAATATTCAGGAGACATACTCCAAATCAGTTTGGTCATGCTTTACAGACCAAATCAGTGTGGGACATGGGTAGGCCAAACAAGCACAATCCCTCCAAAATCCTAAATCTCACTTTATACTGAGCACAGTGTGGAATGTCCTTCCTCAATATGACTGAAAGGACAGTTTGAATGATTAGTCCCAAGCCTCACTAAAACCAGGCATGTATGTTTCTTTCTGCTTGCTTCGTGTTTCCTGGAATGTTTTTTCTGAGACCGCATTGGACAACTTTTCTGTTCCTATAATTCTATAAACTGCCGGGAACACACCAATAGCCCCAATCAACTTTAAGCCAAAACATCACCTTACTTATCTCAGATCAACCCCAGAAAGTACTGAAATGCTGGGCGGCTGGTGGGAGGCGCAGAGGTTATGAGAGGTGCTCACCGCACTGATTATCAACTATCCCAGAGTTAACATGCTGGGCATCCCAGGTGGAACGAGAAGAGAAAATACGAGGAGATATTAAATAAAGTCACCACAGGAAGCTTAATAAGACAAAATTTGAGGGATTCGATTTAAAATATGGGGTACTTTTAGCAAGAGAAAAGAATTGCTAACATAGGAGTTGAAAGTTTAGAAGATGGTATGTCAGTTGATTCATTTTACAGATGAGGAAGAGGAGACCTAAAAATCTGAGCAGGTTTCTCAAGGCCAACAGAATTTCGTGGCAAACTAGGACTAGAACAAGGATTTCTGACTCCTAGTGTTACTACAATAAACAGTATTCCAGAAAGGGCAAACCACTGAAAGTGGAGAGCCCCACTTCAGCAGTGATCCGTAGCCCAAAGGAGCAGCTACCATTTAGGGCAGCAGGAGCTTGAGAAAACCTGCAGGTGTCCTCACCTCACTAAGGTCCCGAGCTGTGCTTACAATTCCTGAAAACAAAGGTCTAGTGTGTTTGGGTTGTGAGGGTGGGAATGCATGATTTTCCAAGTCTACATGTTTCATTATACACGTTTTTGTCATTACAGCCAGAGGGATTTTTAAAAAATACTGGGAAGCGCAGGTATTTTTAGACTCCAGGGCAAGGTTATCCAGCTCTGGCTGAGATAAATGCAAAGGGTCAGAACCTTGTCAGTTTTCACTGCAGTCAGTCAAGTTGGCTGCATGTGAGAAAGATGGAATTTTTATAGAAGTTGTCGGCATTTAAAAGCACATAGTCTCATGTAGCAATAAGTCAAGCCTGCTGTATTTTTAATAGACTCGCCTCCCAACCTCACTCCTCCACCTGATGATATCCTTATCTCTTAGTGCTTTGTTAACCCCCACGCTAGATCATCCCCAGTCAGGCAGACTGAGGGGGGTGTCTGCCTGAGCTCCTTCTTCGTTTACCATCTCCTGCTAAGCTAATTCTAGGTGAGCAAAAATGTCCCTGCACTGGGGGCAATCATGATGACAGTGAAGGTAATGGTGCTGGAGATATGATGATGCTGCTGATGCCAGCAAATGAGGGACTTGCGGACAGCTTCTCTACTTGCTGATGAGTACTAAACTCTTAGAGCAAATAGCTTGAGATATGATGTAAATGAAGGAACTCGAGTCAATAAGTGACTGTTTACTTCACATCGTGAATAAATATGGTGGCCTGATGATCAAAAAAAATTTCATTTTCTTTCTGTTTGATTTCTACTTGGTTGGCTTTGTGATTTGCTTTTTTTGTCATGTTGCTCAGGTACAATTAGCATGTCTTTCTAACAAAGATTAATAACTCTTCAGATCAACAGAGGGCAATTAGATGTGGGGTATATTACACCACTACAGTGTGAAGGAGACTTATTTATTTGTTCTTGTGCTGTTAATCATATGCATGGTGTCACAGACTCTCATTTACACCACAGCAGGGAGAGAGAAAATCCAGTTCATTCGTGTGTGGGTAAGAGATCCTTTAGTTCAGAGCTAATTGTCCTTATGCAATAATTCCACAGAAAGATTGTGTTGAATCACCTTTGTGAAGATAACATCTACAAGCAATTATACATGCCACATACTATGCCAAGTGTTTTATATGTATGCTTTTCTTAAATTGATATTGGTTTATAAATTGTAACAAATGTACTGTACAAATATAACATATTAGTAATAGGGGAAACCAATGTGATGTATATGAGAACTTTCTATACTATCGTGATATTTCTATAAACTTAAAGCTGTTCTAAAAGAAAAAGTTTACCACAAAATTAGTAACAGATGCTTTAATAATCAATAAAAAAAAACACTGTTAAAACTTTGACATACATATAGAATTTGTCTATATATAAATATATTTATTTTTTCCACAAAATGTATTTCTATATGTACTGCTTTACATCTGCCTATTTTTTCATTTCAATATATTATGAATACCTTAATTAATTTATTTATTTATTATTGAAAAAGAACTCTTTTTTATTTTCCTTTTTGTCTTTTTTCATGTCCGGCAATGGATCGCAACCCTCAGTGTCGCGCCTGTACTGGACCGGGACCGGCAACGGGATCGCAACCCTCGGTGCTGCGCCCGCACCTCACTCAGCCAGTGAGCGGGAACCGGTCTGTATATGGGATCTGAACCCTCGACGGGAGGGCCGCCGCGCTCCCAAGTGGCACACTGTAGCAGTGCGCCACCGGACCAGCCCGAAAAAGAACTCTTAAAAATGAATTAGAAAAATCTAAGAAGAAATTTGGAAGTAGGCCTCACTGCCGCCAGACTCCATCCCCAGCCGGCCGAGTACATGCCAACCAGAGAGGTGCCCTGCCAGAGAGGCTCAAGACCCAAGGCGACCACACACCCAAGTCACCAGTGGGCAAACGAGCAGACACGGAGGCAGCCGTCCCAAATTGGCAGCCCCAGCAGCATCGTAGCCAGACAATAGTGTCAAACCTGTGGACTGTGAAACCCCCTGAGACAATGACTAAACATCAAAGGAAAGATACCAGAAGTATGAAAAATCAAGAAAGTACACCACCAAAGGGTAATAACTCTCAAGCTCTAGATCCTATAGAACAAGAAGCCCTCGAAGTGTCTGACAAGGAATTTTGAGTGATAATTCTAAGGAAACTAAATGAGATACAAGAAAACTCAGCTAGACAACATGATGAAATGAGGAAAAGTATACAGGATCTGAAAGAAGAAATGTACAAGGATATCAATGCCCTGGAAAAGAATATATCAGAGCCTGCCAAGTTGAAGAATTCATTCAATGAAATAAAAAACACAACAGAGAGTTTAACCAGCAGGCTTGCAGAAGCAGAAGAGAGAACTTCTGACTTTGAAGATGGGCTGTTTGAAATAACACAGGAAGACAAAAAAAGAAAAAAAAAAGAATTAAAAACATTGAAGAAAATCTAAGAGAGATATCAGACAATCAGACAACCTTAAGTGCTCAAATATCCTAGTCAGAAGGAGAGGAAAAAGGAGATTGCATTGAAAACATATTTAACAAAATAGTGGCAAAAAACTGCCTAGGTATAGCAAAGACACAGATCTTCAGATTCAGGAAGCTCAAAGATCCCCAACTGCATTCAACCCAAAAAGGTCTTCTCCAAGACATGTTATAGTCAAATTGGCAAAACTCAAAAAC
This sequence comes from Galeopterus variegatus, assembly GCF_000696425.1. NCBI lineage: Eukaryota > Metazoa > Chordata > Mammalia > Dermoptera > Cynocephalidae > Galeopterus > Galeopterus variegatus. The sequence goes on along the minus strand of NW_007730496.1, from coordinate 105,482 downwards.
AAAGAGAGACTCTTAAAAGCTGCAATCAGAGGCATCAAATCACCTATAAGGGAGCCCCAATCAGACTAACATCAGACTTTTCATCACAAGCCCTAAAAACCAGAAAGGATTGGGATGATACATTCAAAATACTAAAAGACAGAGATTGCCAGCCAAGAATACTCTACCTTGCAAGGCTATCCTTCTGAAATGAAGGGTGAATAGTATATTTCTCACACAAACAAAAACTACAGGAGTTCACTACCACACGACAACCCTTACAAGAAATTCTCAGGGGAGTACTGGGTTTGGTACCTGAAAAATAACTACCGCTGCCATAAAAACTCATGAAAAATCAAAACACACTAGTAAAATAAAAATGCCAACAATGAAGAGAAAAAGAAACTTTATCTACAACCCAAGAAACCAAACAGTAAATCAGAAGACAAACAGTAATCAGAAAGAAAGGAAAAAAAGACACTTAAGACATCCAAACAAAAATCAATAAAATGCTAGGAGTAAATCAACAATTTTTAATAACAACTCAATGTAAAAGGATTAAATTCCCCATTCAAAAGACACAGACTGACTGACTGACCCAACTAAATGCTGCCTTCCTATAAAGCCCACCTCACCTATAAAGATTCACATAGACTAAGAGTGAAACGATGAAAAAAGATTTACCATGCAAAAAGAAATGAAAACTGAGCTGGAGTAGCCATTCTTATATCTGATAAAATAGACTTTAAATGAAAAACCATAAAAAGAGATAATGAGGGCCACTACATAATGATAAAAGTATTGATCCAACAAGAAGACATAACAATCACAAATATATACTCAACCAATGTTGTAGCAGCCAGATTTATAAAGCAAACACGATTAGACCTAACGAAGGAAATAGACATTAATACCATAATAGCAGAGGACCTGAACACCCCACTATCAATATTGGACAGATCACCTAAGCAAAGAAACAGCAGAGAAAAACAAGATCTAAACAACACTCTAGACCAATTGGACTTGGCAGATATCTACAGAACATTCCATCCAACAACCTCAGAATATTCATTATTCTCATCAGCACATAGATCATTCTCCAGGATAGATCACATGTTAGATCACAAATCAAGTCTCAACAAATTCAAACAAATTGGAATTATCCAATGTACTTTTTCAGACCACAATGGATTAAAATTAGAAATCAATAAAAAACCAAATTCTGGACACTATACAAACACATGGAAATTAAATGGCATTCTACTTAATAACATACAGGTCCAAGAAGAAATCAAACAGGAAATCAAAAAATTTATTGAAACTAATGAAAATAATGATACATCATACCAAAACCTGTGGGATACTGCAAAAACAGTCCTAAAGGAGAAATTTATCGCATTAAATGCTTACTTCAGAAAAATGGTAAAGAACTAGAAAAACAAGAACAATCCAAACCCAAAGTTAGCAGATGGAAAGAAATCATTAAGATCAGAGCAGAACTTAATGAAATTGAAACCCAAAAAACAATACAAAAGATTAATGAATCAAAAAGTTAGTTTTTTTAAAAGATAAATAAAATTGACAAACCATTAGCATAGCTAACTAAAAAAAAGAAGAGAAAAGACCCAAATAGCAAAAATTAGAAATTAAAAAGGTGATATTACAACTGATACCTCTGAAATACAAGTAATCACTAGAGACTACTATAAACAACTATATGCCAACAAATTTGAAAATCTGGAGGAAATGGATAAATTTCTGGACACACACTACCAAAACTGAGCCAAGAAGATGTAGAAAATCTGAACAGACCAATAACAATAAAAGAGACTGAAGCTGTTATCAGAAGGCCCCCAACAAAGAAAAGCCCAGGATCAGATGGATTCACAGCAGAATTCTACCAAACATTCAAAGAGGAATTGATACCAATTCTCTACAAACTATTCCAAAAGATTGAAACAGAGGCCATTCTCTCAAATGCATTCTATGAAGTAAACATCACCCTGATACCAAAACCACACAAAGATACAACAAAAAAAGACAACTACAGGCCAATATCCTTGATGAATATAAATGCAAAAATCCTCAATAAAATGCTAGCTAACAGAATACAGCAACCCATATGCAAAATTGTACACCATGATTAAGTGGGATTCATCCCAGGGATGCAAGGTTGGTTCCACATATGCAAATCAATAAATGTGATACATCATGTCAATAAAATCAGACACAAGGACCTTATGATCATCTCTATAAATACTGAAAAAGCATTTGACAAAATTCAACACTTGTTCGTGATAAAGACTCTACAAGTTAGGTACAGATGGAAAGTATCTCAACATAATTAAAGCCATATATGATAAACCCACTGCCAGTATCATCCTGAATGGGAAAAAGCTGAAAGATTTTCCTTTAAGAACAGGAACTAGATAAGGATGTCCATTCTCACCACTCTTATTCAACATAGTGTTGGAAGTACTAGCCAGAGCAATCAGAGAAGAGAAAGAAATAAAGGGCATCCAGATTGGAAAAGATGAAGTCAAACTGGCCCTCTTTGCAGATGACATGATCCTATATATCAAACTGCCTAAAGCCTCTACAAAAAAACTCTTGCAGTTGATAAATTATTTTAGCAAAGTTGCAGGATACAAAATCAACACACAAAAATCAGTAGCATTTCTATTCTCCAATAGTGAACATGCAGAATGAGAAATCAAGAAAGCTTGTCCATTTCCAATAACTACCAAAAAAAATAAAATACTTAGGAACAGAGTTAACCAAGGATGTGAAAAATCTCTATAATGAGAACTACAAACCACTGCTGAGAGAAAATAAATAGGACACAAGAAGATGGAAAGATATCCCATGCTCTTGGATTGGAAGAATCAACATAGTGAAAATGTCCATACTATCCAAAGTGATATACAAATTCAATGCAATCCCCATCAAAATTCCAATGACATTTTTCTCAGAAATGGAAAGAACTATCCAGACATTTATATGGAATAACAAAAGACCATGCATAGCCAAAGCAATGCTGAGCAAAAAAAAAAAATAAAGCTGGAGGCATAACACTACCTGACTTTAAACTATACTACCAAGCTATAATAACCAAAACAGTATGGCAGTGGCATAAAAACAGACAAACTGATCAATGGAATAGAATAGAATAGAGAATCCAGAAATCAACCCATACACCTACAGCCATCTCCAAACATTTTTATGCCT
>NW_007730496.1:100851-101542 GCF_000696425.1 Galeopterus variegatus | reverse complement strand
CAACTCTACAGCAAAAAAACAAATAACCCAAATTAGAAATGGGCAAAGGAGCTGCATAGGCATTTCTTAAAGGAAGATGTGCAAATGGCCAACAGACACATGAAAAAATGCTCAACATCATTCAGCATTCGGGAAATGCAAATCAAAACCACACTGAGATACCATCTCATCCTTGTGAATGATAAATGCTGGCGAGGTTGCAGAGAAAAAGGAACTCTCATACATTGTTGGTGGGACTGCAAAATGGTGCAGCCTGTATGGAGGTTCCTCAAAAAATTACAGATAGATCTACCATATGAGCCAGCTATTCTACTGCTGGGAATGGAATTCATGTCAATGGAATTCATGATTACCAGAGGAATGGAAATCATGTCAAAGGGATACCTGTACTCCAATGTTTATTGCAGCACTATTTACAATAGCTAAAAGTTGGAACCAGCCCAAATGTCCATCATCAGATGAGTGGATACGGAAAATGTGGTATATCTACACAATGGAATACTACTCTGCTATAAAAAAGAATGAAATACTACCATTTGCAGCAACATGGATGGACCTAGAGAGAATTATATTAAGTGAAATGAGTCAGGCACAGAAAGGGGAATACCACATGTTCTCACTTACTTGTGGGAGTTAAAAATAAATAAATAAATAAATAAATAAATAAATAAATAAATAAATAAATAAATAA
>NW_007730496.1:93610-99928 GCF_000696425.1 Galeopterus variegatus | reverse complement strand
GGGGGGGGGGGGGGGAAGAAGACACAACAATTCCTCAAAGTTGATATGACAAGACAACAGATATGAGGTTGTTGGGAGGGAGGGGGGAGAAGGAGGTTTGGGTAATTGGCCATGATAATCAACCACATTATATATTGACAAAATAAAATAAAATTTAAAAAAAAAGAAGAAGAAATTCGGTGAAGGGGATTAGCAGATGAGTCACACACCCCAAAGAAAAACACGTGGCTAATAAGTTTATTCTAGGATCTGGTTGTGGGCGGGGGCCTGGCTGGCCCTTGCCCCATCTCAGGCCCCCAGGGCATCTCAGCTGGTTCTCTTGCTTGCCTGGATGTCTATACATATACATTTTTAATTCAATTCTTACATTAAGCCTATGTGAGAGATGTGGAAGAAACTACTCCTTGCTTACCAAATATCCATTCTCCCCTTTTCCATCACCTATAGACCTTAATTTTATTCGTGGTGACAGTATTACTACCGAAAAAGACTAAATTTCTTAGCTTCCTTAAAACTAGGAATGGCCAGGTGAATAATTTCTTTTTGTGTGTGTGTGTGACCGGTAAGGAGATCATAACCCCTGGCTTGGTGTCGTCCGCACTTCACTCAGCCAGCGAGCACACCGGCCATCCCTATATAGGATCCGAACCTGCGGCCTCCAAGCTTGGAGTGCCACATTTTCCCGAGTGAGCCACGGGGTCGGCCCCAGGTGAATAATTTCTAACAAATGAGATTCATGCAGAAATATTGTTTGGGATTTCAGAAACAGTTCCTTAAAGAAAGTTACCACTGTTTTTGCTCTTCTCCACTTCCTTCTTTTTTTAGTCTGAAAAACAGATGTGACAGCTGAAGCTATAGCAGCCATTTTGGATCTGGCATTAAGATGGTAGAAGAGAAAGATAGAAGGCGCCTAGGTTGTTCTGAAGACATCTCTTACACCGAGAGAAATAAAGTTCCATCTTTCTTAAGCTGTGATCTCTCATATTTTATATTATATGTAGTCCAACTTAATCCTAGTAAAATAACTAATATTATCATCCTCATTATAGTGATTAAGAAACTGAGGCTAGTAAGTGGCAGAGATGGAGTCTGAACCCAGGTTGTCTGACTCAGGAGCCTCTACTGTTAAATGCTATATTGCTGATTAAGAGCAATTGAAATGGCAGCCTCCTGTGTATATGTCATACCCTTCACTGCAGCCATCTAGGATTTGTTTCAAATTTTTAAACTAAAAGGGCAGTGTTCTATCTTGCCTCCGACATTCACATATGTTGTTTCCTTTGACTGCGATGCACTTCTTGCTGTTCTTTGCCTGAATAGCACCTACTCAAAACCTGCTTTCGGCATCATTTTCTCTAAAAAACTTCCCTGATCTCTCCTGTATGCTTAAGCTTTCCTCCAACACATGCCACAACAGTTCTCTCATCACTCAGCATTAATTATTTTAACTCCCAATAGACTATGAGGGAAGACATTACGTCTGTCCTACTAGAGGGAACAGTGCCCAGTGCCCACACAAGACCACAGATAATTCTTGTTCCTACCAGCCAGACCAGAAAGCCTCATCATTCATGCATTGGGTAAAGTACTCAGAATGATCTTACCTTGGTGGTGAGAAATAATTAGCCCTAGGCTAAGCATGGCTCTGATCCTCCTCACAAATCTTGAAAACAAGACTCAAGTGGATCTTAACTGTGTCCCAGAACAAAGTACGATGATATTTTTATATCCAGCATCCATTCAAAAATGACCAAGCACACAAAGAAGCAGGAAAATACAACCTATAATAAAGACCAGTTAAAACCAACTCGGAACTGACACAGATGTTCAAATTGACAGGCAAGGGCATTAAAACAATTTTTATAATTGTATACCATATATCCAAAATCAAAGTAGAGACATAGAAGATTTTTTTTAATAAGACTCGAGTACAGTTTCTAGAGATTAAAAACGACAATGTATGAGATGAAAAATACAGAGTGGAATTAACAGCAGTTGGGCATTGTCAAAGAAAATATTGGTGAATTTAAAGATATAGCAATATTAACTATCCAAAAGTAAATGCAAAGAGAAAAAGAACTTTTAAAAATAAAGAGAGTATCAGTGAAATGTGAAATAATTTTAAGCAGCCTAATACATGTGTAATTGGAGTCACCAAAAGAGAAAGAGTAGGACAGAAAAAAAATATTTAAAGAAATAATGGCACTATTTTTCCAAATTTGATAAAACCTATAAGCCCACAAATCTGAGAAACCCAATGAACCCCCTAGCACAAGAAACATGAAGAAAACTACATCAATACACATAATAATCAAATTGCTCAGTTATAAAGAGAAAATCTTAAGGGCACCCAGAGGAAAAAAAGGTACCTTACATTCAAAGTGACTGTGACAAGGATGACAGTGTCATAAACAATACAAGTACATGCACAGCACTAGAAGGAAACAAACGCTGTTAACCTAGAACTCTATACCCAGGAAAGAAGTACAGCTCAAAAATGAAGGTCAAACACTTTTTTATACATGTGTTCATCACTACAAGAGATGTTAAATTTCTTCAGACAAGGAAGAAAATGACACAGTTAGAAATATGGATCTACACAAAGAAATAAAGAAATGTTAACTACACGTATAAATGTATAAGACTTTTTTCTTACTATATAAATGTCTTGAAAAGATAACTGTTTAATTAAAATATAGCAGTCATCTGTTATGGGGTTAACAACATATGTAAATGACCTGTCAACAGCAGCATAAGGAAGAGCAGAAATGGAGGTGCTGTTACAAGGTACCTCCATACTATACATGAAGTGGTATAATATCTCTTGAAGGTGGATGGTGATAAATTAAAGATACAGATTACAAATGCTAAAGCAATCATTAAAATAACAAAACAAAGAATTATACCTAATACATCAACAAAAAGATAACGTGGAATCTTAAAAAAATACTCAATCCAAAAGTTGTCAGAAAAAAGAGCACAAGGAAACAAAAAGAACACAGAAAACAAATAGCGAGATGACAGACTTAAACCTAATCTTATCAGTAATCACATTAAATATAAATGGTCTAAACTCAGATATTATGAAATTGGATTTTTTAATAGAAGGGCAAGACCCAACTACATGCTTCCTTCAAGAAACATACTTTAAAGATACAAATAGGCTTTTTAAAAAAAGATACAGCACACTTACACTAATCAAAAGAAAGCTAGAGTAGCTATATTAATATCAAACAAACTAGATTTCAGAGAAAATAATATCAGCAGGAGTAAAGAAGTTATTTCATAATGATAAAGGGATAAATTCATCAAGCAGACATAACAATTCTAAAAGTTTATGCACCTAATATGCTTCAAAATATATGAAGCAAAAACTGGCAGAACTATGAGGAGAAATGGACAAATCTACAATTATAGCTGAGATGTCAATACTCCTCTCTCAATAATTGATCAAACAAGTGGACAGAAAATAAATAAGGATATAGAACACCTGAACAACACTATCAACCAACTTGACCTAATCAACAATTATAAAACAATCACTCAACAATAGCCAAATAACATGATGCAGTCAATTATTTTTAAATGCTCACAGAACATTTATCAATGTGTATTGTACAGAATGGAGGGATTTAAAAGGGCACAAAGAAACTTCTTGGTGTGATGAATATATAGTCACACATTGCTTAACAACAGGGCATGTTCTCAGAAATGTGTCATTAGGTGATTTCATCATGTGTAAACATCAAAGAGTGTATTTAGACAAGCCTAGATGGTATAGCCTACTACACCCCTAGGCTTTATAGTATAGCCATTAAAATCTTATGGAACAACCATTGTATATGTGGTCTGTTATTGACCAAAACATCTTTATGTGGCACACGACTGTATATCCATATGGTCTTTAAAATTTTTTTCCTCATATGTTCACTACCTTGATTGTGATGATGGTTTCATGAGTGCATATATATGTCAGAATGTATTAAATTATAAATTTTAAATATGTGCAGTTTATTGTTCATCATTATAACTCAATAAATCCATTTTTTAAAATATATGTATTAAAAGCTATAGTATTTTCTCCAGGCTGATCTTAAAAACAATGGGTAAGATTAACCTTTGTACCTCTAGATTGATCAGTATGTGGAATTCTCTATTTAGCCCAGACTCCATGAGCAATTACTGGGATTACCTTCTCACTGACACTCCCCATATAATTTTACTATAGAATTTACTTTCAAATCTTCAACAGTAGACTAGTTCTGTAATCTCTCATCTTTAATTTAGCTCTAAACTCAGGTGACAGAGTACTGCTGGAGAAAATCCCACCTGTGTGCACAGGTGTCATATTCCTGGTTTCCAATCTTCAGTGGACCATCAATCTTCAGAACTCTTTTATTCTTCCATGCATATCCTCCTTCTTCTGCCTGGTGTGCTTACCTGGTAAACTCTTCAAAAGACACATATGACATTATCTCTACCAAGAAGCCTTCCTTGATCCCTTCCCAAGCCGGAGGATTTCATCTCTCCAGCCTCTAGGCTATTTCTAGCTCTTATACACACTGCTATTATCAGTCTTACTCTATATTGAAAATTATATATATATATAATGTTATATTATGTTACATTATAACATTATGTATAGCTTCTTATATGCATATATGTGTGTGTGCATATATAAAACTATCTGCTCTACTTTTTTCCTTATGCTCTTTGAGAGCTGGCACAGGGCCTTATTTTTTCTCTGTATTCCCATCACCTAAGACAGTTCTTGGTACACAGTAGGTGCTCAATAAATGACTGTTAAATTAAATTGCATTGACTATTTTTTGCGGCTGCCATATCAAAAATTTTTTAGGAAAATCAGGTACTAGAAAGTGGAGCACTAAATATCTATAAATGTTGACTACACCCTGCAGTGTGGCTCTACATAATAGGTGTAATTTTGAAATATGAATGAATAATCACCAGGAATCCTGAGTGAAAGGGGAAGTATATCAAACAGAAATAAATTCTTGTTCCAACTTAAAAATGCATGTGTACAATATGTGATGATCAAATTAGGAAAATTAGCATATTCATTATTACAAAATTCAGTCATTTTTGTGATGAGAATACTCGATCTCCTTTCTTCTAGTTATTTGATAACATGCAGTAAATTAATGTTATAGGTGTCTAGCTCAATGGCACAACAATCAACTTATTTTTCCTAACTTGCTGTTTTATATCCATTAACCAATTACTTGCTATTCCCTCTTCCCCTCCCCACTTTCCCACTTCTAGTGACCACAGTTCTATTCTCTTTCTAAAAGTTCAACTTATTATTATTGTTGTCCTTTTTTTCTTTCTTTCTTTTTGTTTATTTATTTGTTTATTTATTTTTAGCTCCCACTTATGCATGAGAACATCTGGTATTTCTCTTTCTGTGTCTGGCTTATTTCACTTAACATAATTTTCTCCAAGCTCATCCACTCTGCTGCAAATGGCAGAATTTCATTCTTTTCTTATGGCTGAGTAGTATTCCATGGTGTGTGTGTGTATATACATATATACATTTTCTTTATCTAATCATCCATCAATGGACATTTAGGTTGGTTTCATATCTTGGCTATTGAAAATAAGCTGCAAAAAACATGGGAGTGCAGGTATCCATTCAACATGATGTTTCCATTCCTTTGGGTATATATTCAGTAGTGGGATTGCTAAATCATATGACAGTTCTATCTGTAGTTGTTTGAGAAATCTCCATAGTGTATTCCATAATGGCTGTACTAATTTACAGTCCCACCAACGATGTGTAAATGTTCCCCTTTCTCCTCATCCTCACCAGCATTTGTTATTCTCAGTCTTTTTGATAAAAGCCAGTCTAACTGGGGTGAGATGGTATCTCAAAGTAGTTTTGATTTGCATTTCTCTGATGATTAGTGATGTCAAACATTTTTTTCATATACCCGTTGGCCATTCATATGCCTTCTTTTGAGAAATGTCTATTCAGCCTCTTTGCCCATTTTTTATTTGCCTTTTTACTATTACCTTGTTTGAGTTCCTTGCATATTCTGGGTATTAATCCCATGTTGGATGCATAGTTCACAAATATTTTCTCCCATTCTGTAGGTTGTCTTTTCACTTTGTTTACTGTTTCTTGTTCTGCAAAGAAGCTTTTTAGTTTGATATAATCCCATTTGTTTATCTTTTTCTTTTGTTGCCTGTGCTTTGGGGTTCTTATTCATAAAGTCTTTGCCCAGTCCTACATCCTGAAGTGTTTCTCCTGTGTTTTTGTCTAGGAGTTTTATAGTTTCAGGTCTTTTTTTTTTTTTT
>NW_007730496.1:86054-92829 GCF_000696425.1 Galeopterus variegatus | reverse complement strand
TCAGGTCTTATATTTAAGTCTTTAATCCATTTTGAGTTGATTTTGGTATATGGTGAGAGGTCTGGGTCTAGTTTCATTCTTCTACACACAGACACCCAGTTTTCTTAGCACCATTAATTGAAGAGGATGTCCTTTCCCCAATGTATGTTCTTGGCACCTTTGTTGAAGATCAGTTGGCCATAAGTATGTGGATTGATTTCTGGGTCTCTATTCTGTTCCATGGGTTCCATTTGTTTGTTTTTATGACAGTACCATGCTATTTTAGTTACTTTAGCTTTGTAGTATATAGTCAAGTCAGGTAGTGCAATGCCTCCAGCTTTATTTATTTATTTTTGCTCAATATTGCTTTGGCTGGTTGGGGTCTTTTGTTGTTCCATATGAATGGTAAGGTTGTTTTTTCTATTTCTGTGAAGAATGTCATTGGTATTTTAATGGGGATTGCATTGACTCTGTAGCTTGCTTCGGGTAGTATGGACATTTTCATAGTGTTAATTTTTCCAATCCAAGAGCATGGGGTAGTATCTTTCCATCTTTTTGTGTCCTCTAATTTCTTTCACAGTGATTTGTAGTTCTCATTGTAGAGATCTTTCACCTCCTTGCTTAAATTTATTCCTAGGATTCTGGGGGGTCTTTTTGTTTGCTATCATAAACGGTCTTGCTTTATTGATTTCTTTTTCTGCTAGTTTAGGGCTGGCCAGTTAGTTGAGTTGGGTAGAGCATGGTGTTGATAACACCAAGGTCCAGGGTTTAATCCCTTTTACTGGACAACCAATTAATTGATTGATTGATTGATTGATTGATTGATTGATTGATTAAAATTTCCTTATTTTTAATAAGATCTTATTAGGTCTTTTTTAATTAGTAGAACTAACACATAATCATTATCACCATCATCTTCTTAATGATTACTGGTGTGTTATGTCCATTAATCCTCACAACCACAATAAGAGCTCAGGACTCTTATTATTCCCACTTTATAGATAAGGGAAATGGAACACAAGAGGAAACTGCCCAAGGACACAAAGCAAGAAAGTGGTTGAGCTAACATTTAAACCAAGGCAGTCTGGCCACTGAGCCTACACTCAGAAGCACCATGTCTACCATTTATTCATTCATTCAAAAAGTAAATAAATATTTATTGAGTATCTTCTGTGTACCAGAATCCATGCCAGGCTCCAAATGTGAGAGGGCCTAGGCAATTGGCAGAGAATACCCTGAAAAGCATGTTAAAGAAGAGGAAGAGAGAGGTGATCAAGATGCGTGGCATCACTGAGGAGATGGAGTAGTAGAATTCTATCTCTGCCTATCTTGCAGGTTTAGTGGAGACAAAACTTGTAACTCCTCACAGGATTTGGCTCCCACTTCAGCCATCTGTCTTGCTTTTTTCGAGTAGCCTCTGAGTATGGGTTCTGGAGCACATTGGCCAATAAAGGCGGCTCCCTCACTTACAACCCAGGGCAAGCATCTGTTAACCACCCTGAGTTCATGTCTAAAACAGGGATGTAAACTCTTACTATCTGCCTCATCAGACTGTGAGATGAGAATTAAATAAATGAGTTAATGCAGACAGAGCACTAGAACTTTTCTTTTTCCCCAAACAGCTTCTAGAAAATTTGGTTCTGACAGCCCATTTGGTTAATGATCTGGAAGGTTTCTCCCAATCAGGCTAATCCCAAGACTGAAGAAAAGAATTTTCCCCTCCTGCTTTCTCCCTGAGAAAGGGGATAATGTGGAGTTCCCAAAAGACTTCTTAAAATACAGATAAAAAATGTTTGAGCAGGGGATGATCCTTTTAAAAATGGAAACATCTGGTCTCTCTGTTCTAAACCATCCTCAGGCCAAATACATTGCCCAGGCAGCTATTTGGAATTACAGTAATAGTTATCTTTGGTTGACTGACCTGAGGTGCTAGGAGCTGTGAGCACATTCATTTAAAATTAAAAGGAAATTTTTTTTAAAAAACTGAAATACTGAACTACTGGTTCCGAAAGACTTCTTAAATTCAAAATCAAGTTCAATTAAATTTTATATCTAGTTTTATTCCATCTCAGTCCTAAACTTATGCTTTATTCATTTATTATTTATATCAATAATTATTTTTATATTCGCTATTTTTATTTATATTTATTGTTTATTTATAACTCACTCATCATGCAATATTAACCAGGCTATAACACAGGCCCTGATGGAAAGGTGGAGTCCTTTTTCATTTACCTTTATAAATATTTCAAACTGGTAAACAAAATGCACAATTCCTCCATTTTTATATAAGCTCCTTGATGTGCTTGGTTATGAAGTACTACAAATTCTTTGCAATGGATCCCCAAAGAAGTGTTTATTATAATTTCCCCCAAACTTCTCTGCATTTAAGAAGATACTTTCACATAGAAATACGTCACTGATTACACTGCTACTAAGAACAAATCTTCCCAAGCTACCTGGAGGGCATATATATGGCTGGTATGTTAGAGAAAACCACTGACTCACAGACCAAATAGAGAAAGTGACTGCCATGCTAATTTAGAAAATCTGGTTTGTATCTATCTCTGGGTTGATTCTAAATCCAGTTTAACAATATACTCAATCCAAGCACAATAGAGTGCCTTTATAGAGATGGCAAATACCATTCATTTTAGGCAGAAATCATTAATGAATATTATATTACATTATACTTTATAATTTTGTGAAAATTATCTGTTCATGCATTTGTCTCCACTCCTAGAATGTGAAGTTCTTTAACGCACAGAATATGCATAATTTTTGAATGAATGAATCTGGTAGCTAACCAAAGATGCAGTCAATAACAGTAGGGTTGCATGCATGTATGAAAAAGTACCTTGGGGGTAGATCAGACCATACTAAGATTTGTTCTAATCAGAACTACAAAACTATCAGGGGCCAGTCCATGGCTCACTTGGGAGAGTGTGGTGCTGATAACACCAAGGCCATGGTTTCGGATCCCTATATAGGGATGGCCAGTTAGCTCACTTGGGAGAGCGTGGTGCTGACAACACCAAGTCAAGGGTTAAGATCCCCTGACCAGTCATCTTTAAAAAAAGAAAAAAAAAAACTACAAAACTATCCAAAAGAACCAATCTATCCTTCAATTACAATTACCCTAAGATTCTACATTTGATCATTCTATAGTAACAATACCAGTGCTTATTTGATGAGAACTTAGTATGTGGAATGTCTGTCACCAAGTGCTTTGCATTTTCATAAATATGTTGCATATCAACTTCACAAAATCCCTATGAAGTTGGTTTTTCTCCCTATTTTCAGATTTAAAACTGCATCTTGCTTTGCAGGTGTTACATTTTTTACTAACACATTTGTGTTATCAATAACTAAGCAATATAAAAGACACCTCAAGATTGCGAAGAATTCATGTTAAGTCATGTATTCCCTTTCCCTTGTTCCCTGGAGAAATTACAAAATAGTACTTTCATTCTTTCAAGGCAAGAATTCCACCATGCTTTATATTTTTGGCCTGTGGACAGTGGAGAATTATTTTTTTCTTACTATACATTCTCTCTCTCTTTCTTTTTAGTAGGTCTCTTGTTTAACTATCTCCTTCTTACTCAACTCTTGACCCTCTGATTTTTTCATTAGGGCACATACAGGTAAATAGGAAAAAGTCAAGCCCCACAACTCTCCTTTTCAGATATTTTTCACTGAGTTTCATATTAGTCTTACACCCTTATTGAACTCTTTGGAACATATGTGGCTCATGCTGACACCAAAAAATTCATCCTAGCTGGCATATTCAATAACTGCAATTGTATAGTGTACTGTTCTAAAAATAATTCTGTTCATTTAAAACCTCCTGTATGCAATTTAACCAGAAGTTTAAGAAATGAAGCTTTAATAACGACTATGAATTGATGATTATTCTGAATAACCAGTACCTAGCACAGCACCTGGCACAGGTAGGCGCTCAGTAAATATTTCTGAATGCATGAATAATATCCTGTGATTCTAAATATTCCCTGCCAAGGCAGTCTTCCCTTATACCGCTAATCAGGACAAACTCCAATCACAGTCTTATTACATGGCCCTCAAATTAGCAAGTGTGTACAAACAACCAGAAAGGATGTCATTGCTTAAAAGGATGAAAGGGGCTGGCCAGCCAGGCACATCATGGGAGCCATAGTAGAGTGAGTGTTCACAGGATCACAAAAGGCTTACCCTTTTCAATGACAGTATAGAAAAGAGGATAGAAAATATATTTCGCATTTCATGGATAGGTGACCCAGTAATTTTTTTTTTTTTTTTTTTTTTGCCACAAATCCCTGAGGACAAGCATTAATTAAAAAGGTCATTGCAGAAAAGCTTTCAAGAGAGGACATTAAAATTAGCTATGGAGGGCAAACATTTCCAACCCTTTTGTATTACTTGACCCAAACTAATTTTTCCTATTATGTAATAATTGTCTGTAAACTTACAAAGAAACCAAGGCACAGTACAAAGGATAAGAGGTACATAAAATTTTATTCTGCACTTATCCTTAACACTGTCTCTTAAAATTAGTACTTCAAGATACTGGTATTTAAATAAATTGTGGTGTGATGTGTTCCCTTCAAGCTGTCACTTCTTAATAATTGGACTTGCCTATCAATAGCCAAATGTGAGGAGCAGGTGACATTATTTTATTTGCAAAGCACCCAACTAACTATGGTATGCTCCGTCACAAATAAAATATTTCAAAGAGAAGATTCCATTTCTAAGACTTGTAAAAAACAAAACACCCACGTATACCTGTAAACACTGATCTATTCTTTTCTCTGGTGACAAAAGCTAAATTAATCTAAAAATTATGAGTATTGCATTTGTAAAGTACCCCCGTGTTATAGCTCCCCCACCTCTTTCATCAATTTACCATTCCAAAGTGGAAAATGATTTAGGAAAAGCTGTCAAACAGAAGAGAAAGAAAACACATCTGGATAAGTTATTAAGAAATCTGCTTTTTGAACCTTTAACGTTTAAACTGTCCACAGAGACTTAGAAATGAAGGTGATGGGAGGACAGGGTGGAGGTTTGGGACCAGGGCAGGAGCTGTAGAGAGGCGACGTGCAGCCCGGAGCACCGTCTAGCTTGGAAGAAGAATGAGGAAGTGACATGTTGGGGGCTTAGGAGAAAAAGAAACAGAGACAGGTGGCAAACAGAACAAGGAGGGGACACAGCATGAATAAGGGAAGACGACAAAGGGGCGATGAAAAGTGGAGGGATAGACAAAGAGAAGTAGAGAGGGGGTTATGAAAAGAGAGATGGGGAACAGAACAAGCCTGCAGGGAGGGTGAAAAGAAGAGCAACTGAGACAGAAAGAGGACACCTCCTCCGTCATCGTCACTGCCTTCGTCTCCGGCTCCCTTTTTCAGATGGCACACTGACAGAAGATTAATTCAAGTCAGCTGCTGAAAATAATTATTGCATTATGGGAGCAGTAATCATTATTTAGAACATGATTAAATATGTCTGCACCTATTGACTCTGCCTATGATTGATGTATTTGTTTAGTCAATAGTCTAATGTAAATGATGTAATTAATTATAGATGGTGGTGTCAGGTCATTGGTGAAAACAATCCGAGGAGAACAAGGGCTCTGTTTTTTTCATGACAGATGCAGGGGGAGGGGTGGGCTGAGGTGAGGGAATTCCAGGGGAACTTTTCCACGTGTGAATGGCGGCTGGGCTCTCCATTTGCATGTTGTCTTTCTCTTGTTCAGCCTTCGTTTAGAAATTGAAATAACTTGTTAAGCAAAGGGGAAGGGAGCAAATGATTGCCGAGAGGACGCCTGGGACTTGGGCGGGTGAGGAGGTAAAGAGCCAGCTGCTCCCTAACACAGGGGAGCGTGGCACCATCATTTACCGCTTCATAAAATTAAATGTTTTCCAAATTAAATCAGTAGGCAGTGCGCAGGAGGCCTACTATCTCTAATAACAATTTTTCAATCAATATGAGGGGCCTCGCCCCTGTGAAAAATCTGAGCTGAGGAAGTTCGGGTGGGTTGGAGAGAGAGCACCAGGGTGGGCACGGGAGAGGGGTGGAAACCAGGTTTGAGTACTGAAGCTTTCAATCAAACCAAAGTCTTAAAAAATACAGAGATATATGCATAGTGGATTCGCCATCACCGTGAGTCTATTCCCCGTAGATTTTTCTCTTAACTGATAATTCGGTCAGTCACATTCCTCAGAGGGGGGTCAGAGGCCACCCCAGCCCCTGTCAGGCCTCAGAGAAACCATTTCCATTTTAATGCCACAGCTATAATCTATCAAAGATGTGATGTACAAGATACAATGAATTTAAGTGGTCTTCATATATCACTGAGCTTTCATGCCTTCACCTGGGTAATAGTCTGAATTACTCTCCCTACCTCACAATCTGTCACCCCCAGTAAAATAACTGCCACGCTGGTGTTAATGGCAGATTTGTCCAAATTGGGGCCACAGTAGCCAAAGTCATTCTACATCATAAACTTTAGCATTCAGTGCTTAGCTCGGAAAGGGCCCATAGCTTAAAATCCTTCTGTAAATAATTCTGTGGAGAGGCTCGACTCATGTTTTTATTTATAAGAGCTAAAATAAATCTAGCTGGGGCTGCACATAGCCTGCCTTCTCCATTTCTCTGTATCTAGTCCTCTCTCTCTCTCTCTCTCTCTCTCTAGCCCTTCTAATCTGGCCTGTCACTTTTCCCTGAAAGGTATCTAATAGACGCAGGTCTCTTCTTTAGACAATAAACATAGCAGAGTTCAGAAGACTCAGCTTATAGTTAGTGA
>NW_007730496.1:50134-85305 GCF_000696425.1 Galeopterus variegatus | reverse complement strand
CTAGCCCTTCTAATCTGGCCTGTCACTTTTCCCTGAAAGGTATCTAATAGACACAGGTCTCTTCTTTAGACAATAAACATAGCAGAGTTCAGAAGACTCAGCTTATAGTTAGTGACCTTCTCTGCGACTCAACTATTAACCCTTCCTATTTTACCAGTAAGTAGTAAAAGTCCTCTGTTGCCAACACATGTATCTCCCACCTAAACTATCCCTGGCTGCAAGAATAGTGCAAACAAAATCCTCCGAGGCGATAGGTCTCAAGTGCCCCCTTATTCAAGCAGGTTCATGCATCCTCTCTATTTCCAGTCCTTTCACCAGTTCCACCATCCAGTTTCAGCACCACCAACATCCAATCTACTATTTTATTCACAATCTTTAGATAAAGAGGTAGTAGCTTGGGTTCGGTCCCCACGTCTGAGATTTGGCAATAGTATCATAAAGGGATGATATCTATTATGACCCAGGCAACATTTGCCATGCTACCAATGGATCCATATCATGGAAAGATTGTGTAATGGTTGATCATCTAGGGGCTAAAACCCCTTGGACCAGACCAAGAAAGACTTAGACAGTAGATCAGTGGCTACAAGCACTCATTGCACCAATGTTCTTGGATAAACACCTTCTAATGGTGTACCTCCTATATCTTAGAAACTCAGAGTAATTATACAATATTGTCCTTGGGTCTCTGTGCACCAATTTAACATGATAAAGATATAGACTCTAAGTGAAATCTCATAATATATTACAAATCTTCAAGGAAAGAGCAATCTTATTTTGTTCATAGGTCACCTAGTACTAGAACTACCCGATGCTTATAATTAACAATCACAGATAAACATATAAAAATGTTACTTTCTCAGAAGACTCTCTGCTTTAAAGTCATTTATAATCTTTCTGTACCTTGTTCTTCATATTTGAAAATTGAGACCATTGGGACTTACAGACATTTTAATTCTCAAGGCTATGATAAGGATTAATGAAGTAAGGTTTATAAAATACCTTGGACCATTCACTCTTTCCACAGACTATGGATTTTCAGAAATGGAGGCAAAACTGTCTAGAAAGCTGATGGCTTGGTTAAAAGGCCAAAAAAGTCAATAGAATTGAAATTATTTAGGAAAGGTTCAGACAGAACATGGAGCAGCAATTATTCCTTCAGGTTTCAGACCATTTGTGTTTAGTAATAACAAAAGAGTCTGGTCCTCCTAGCTCTGATAATGCATTCATTAAGATAAACAGTATATTATTAATGCTGAGGGTTTCTCCAGCAGGCTCTGTTTGCTTCTACTTTATCTGGGCTTCTTTGCAGTGAATTGTAAACTCAGGAGATATAAATTAGAAATATGTTCCCAGCCAGTCAAAATCAATAAAAGCCCTTACCTTCAGCTGGAAAGAAACTAGTAAATTGAGGTTGAAGGAATGTTCGTTCTATCAATGTTCTTGAACCCACCATGCAGCAGACATTACTAGACTCTTCAATATGTTCATAAAGTATGATTTTAAGCACGTGCACACAAACATGCACCGCAAAAAGATGGTCTCACTCCTACACAGGCACACCTTAGCAGCCCCCTAACACAGAGCACAGTCCATGGGCACAGATACCCCAGAGTGTCACCTTTCATAATTCTGCACATCTTTTGGCCTGAAAGGTTCATAAGTCATTTAACTCAATTCTCCTCTAAAGGAAACTAGAACTTGCACAAAGAATTCCAAAAAGCTTTCCTTACAAAGATACAGCCTGAATATACCAAATAATTCACTTCTCTAAAATAGATAGAACTGAACAGAGATAGCAAATTGTATAGCCCAATATTTACAAATTCATTACAGATTCCCAAAAAAGGCAATGAAAATATGCATCTAGAAGGTACCTGTCTGTCCCCACCACTCACTCCCTTTTTAAAAGGGCAAGCTTTAAAAAGATAAAGGTGTACATACTGATAACACTCAGATTTCCTAAAGCTGTTTTTCCTGTGGGAAAACATTTTGTAGAACAGGGTGGAACAAGGCTTTGCTGACCTGTGCTGGCACATTTTAGTAGTTTACAAAGCTCTTCTCAGCCATTCAGAGTCAGATCAGCAAAAATCCTGTCCCTCTCATTCCCCAAAAAGTTTTTAGGTAGGCCCACAGCTTTGCACTAGTTCAGAATGCTTAGATATACCCCTTAATTCAGTGTTTCTAAAATTTAAGAGTGTGTAAAATAGGATTGCCGAATAAAAGACTATGCCCAGTTCAATTTGAATTTCAGGAAAACAACAAATAGTTTTTTAGTACATGCATGTTCAAATATTCATATTGCATGGGATATATTATTACTTTTAAAATGTTGCTTATCTGAAATTCAAATTTAACTGGATTTCCAGGTAGACTGTTATTAGTTTGCTAAATCTTGCAACTCTAGAATCAGAATTCCCTGAGATGTTTACCTTACAATGTAGATTCTCAGTTCCCAAACCCCATAGAGTTTGATGGTTGTATGGTGGGGACAGGAAATCTTATCTTTTTAAGGAAGCACCCTGGATGATTCCAGTGTAAGCAAAGTTGAAACAATTTTGAGGGACACCTCTTAAGTGGTAGAATGTTCCCTGATGTACCTTCATATATCATCAGCAAAATGTTTTTCTTTTCTTTTCTTTTCTTTTTTTTTTTTTTTTTTCCTTTTTGAGACCAGCTGCACCGCACTCAGCCAGTGAGCGCTGTGAGCGCACCGGTCATCCCTATATAGGACCCGAACCCGCGGCCCCAGCGCCACACCCTCCCGAGTGCACCACGGGCTCAGCCCATCAGCAAAATGTTTTTAATTTAAAGGTGCCAGTTATCATAATGTTGCCATGGGAAGTCTAATATTTTTGCCCACCTTTCTAAAATCCCAAAGATAGATAGAGCCCTTGATCACCCAGAGGAGATAAGCACAAACCATATGAATTTCTGTCAAGGGATAAATGGAGCCTATTACCTCTTGCTTGTAATTTTCCTTTTTTCACATATAGAATAAACTGATTTCTGTTGCTGTATTTCTTTTGCAACTGGGGTATTATTTACAATAAATTGAATCCTTTCCATGCTTGACATATTACACTGATCTATGACTTTGCTTTCATTTTGTCCTGTTAACTAGAAACCCACTTCATCATGAAATATGTTCCTCACACTTTCCTCCATAGTGAGTAAAAACATTGATAAAGCATCATAAATTGTAGGTCATTTCTCAAATGCTTCCTGTTACAGTGAGGATTGGGAGAAGGAAAAGTAAGTACTGATCAATGGCCACTTGATAAAATTTATGCTGAATGTATAGACAGAAAATCAACAGATGTATTAGAAGCTGCATTATAAGATATTTGCCTCACGTCCAGACTTCATTCTTTACTCTGTAATGCCAAAGGTGATTCAGCCCTCCTCTCTAGCAAATCACCCTACCCCCAAAAATAAATTGATTAACATAAACTTCTATCAGTGGTTCCATCTAAGTCACCTAGATCATTGAAATAGAAGTAATATACCTAAGCTGTCAGGATAGTTACCCAGTCCTCCCCTTTATTCTGTGTAAATCTTGGGTACATGGAGTTGCTTAAAAACTATTTTGGACCAGAGATGTTAAAAAAAAAAAGCACTGATCCGAACACACATAATGTCACCAATAAGACAGGCCGATTTACTGTGTGACAACAAATCTACCAGGCATTTTACAAGCATTATTGTCTCAGGCAGGACATAACAGCAACATCTTAGAAATGAGGAACTAATGATTTGGCTCAAAGCACAAGTAAGGAATGGAGAAAGCGAGTGGCAAGAAAAGAAAGGGGGAAGGTGAATAAAAGGAGGGAAAGAAGGATGATGTCCTTTAAAACCTATTTCGGTTAAACCATTTCCCAGTGTTCTTTCTCCAAAATACCCTGTATAACATCAAATAGCTGACATCCTTGGATATGCCAAGTAATGATGCCTTTCTTTGTCACAGCACAACATCTACTTTATCAATCTTTCTTCCCTGGAACCTGTACCTTCATAGAATTAAAATGTTCTTTATAAGTAAATTCAGTTATGTATTTTCATAACTCACAATATGCCCTAACAATATGTGGCTTAGGGTACTCTAATCTCAGCTGCAGTGTTTAGGATCGCGGGGCCTCAAGGCAAGATGCTAAATATCCCTCTGCCAAGTCTTCTCAGCCACATATTGAGGAAAATGAACCTGCCTCTCAGGATTGGTATGAAGAATAGCTTATAAAAATGAGTGCGAAACCCTTTGCAAATACCCAATGCTATATGAATGCTAAGTAATAATAAAGATCTGTGTGAATGCAGCGAAACAGCCCGACTTCCAGGTGCTTTTTCAAACTGGACACCAACCATTTAAGATTCATCCATCATTCACCCTCGGGCATCTCTTTCTTTATGAAAAACTAAAATGGGCTGTCTGCATTGCAAGGAAATGGAAAAATTGAATTTCAACACGTATAAGCCCCCATGGCTTGACCATTCAAAGTAATGGATTCTGTTATTTAGTTAATGATGATAATGCTTGTGAAGTAATGAAAGGCAAAAATACCAATTACCATTACGGCTCTGTTTTCTTCTCAGAAGTCATGAGATTCTAACTTCAAGTAGACTTTGAAAACATCATAAAGATATGTGGTACACAGCCAACGTCACAGAGTATGTATAGTCACTGCATCTATCCCTAACTCCTCTAAGAAGTCACTTGTCTGTAATTCCCAAGCCTTGTCTGCCTACATATTGGAAGACAGGATGGGGGAGAAATACAGTGTACATGAGCAACATGACAATGATGACTGTCATTCTGCAGCCCCTTGCAGCAAGGATAGAAAAAAAGAGAGAGAAAGAAAAAACTCTTCTCCAGCAAACCATTTCCTCCAAAGACATGATTCACTAACATTTGATTTGACAAGTTGTAGGAACTCCTAACATTATTTTTTTCCCCTTTGCTGTTCATTTGGGGAGCAAAGATTTATTGCCTCTTCTGAAAAGGACAAGGGATGCACTAGAAATAAGAATTAATAGGGTTTTTTTTTCTGTTGCTGATCTTTATAGGGAAAAAAAAAAACACTTCTTGACTAGGTTCTTAATTCTTTTTGGTTCCAAAATACAGTGAATCTTTCTCCACAGTATTAAATATACTTTGAAGACAGAAGCAAACAGTCATACTGTGGGGTAATGAGAGGCAATTCATTTAAAAGTCAAATATTCTTCCCATGTGAAGTTTCCTTTCCAAACTTAGTCAATAGCCCCTGTCACTGGATTGCCCTCTTCTTTAAATGTAGTGTGCATAAATCTGCCACACATATGCGCCATATTGTATATGGGTTTGCACTGAATGTACACTTTTAAAAAAATCATGTAAGATTTCATTCATAAAATACAAAGCAATTATTGTTTAATGAAACAAAGAAAAAAGGAGATGTATCCTACAGATACAGGTATTGCTAGGTATCTAATGAAGTGCTCTAAGAAACAAAAATAAGCCAGGAGAGTGGGGACTGGGCTGCAACGAGTTATATTCCTGGGTGCAAGAAAAGAACATAGTGTTTGTTTCCTCCCTGGTGGCAAGTAAGTGGGTCTAAAGAGAAAGCCAAAGAAGAGCAGATAGTTTGTTCAACATACAGTATATGAAACTAATTTTTATGAGGGCTATCATGTTTTATCAATGTTGAGATAGGTATGACCTTCTGATAGATGCATATCATATGCATTTACATCCTTTTAAAGCAGTCCTAGCTCTGGCTGTTAAAATGGCAGAGAGCCACTCAAAATTTCCATTACAAAACCTGATTATAAGGGATTTATAACTAAAATGAAGATTTCCTTCAGAGTGAAGCAAAAATCACCAGGTCTCAGCTCAAAGCACAATTTTGCTTTCAGCTTTCCAGGAAGTTTGGTTTGGTCATTATCGAGTTATGGAAATGCAAAAATAAATAAGTCAAAGCTTATGGGAATCTAGCTTTTTTCCCCTTTTTAAAAAACCCTTGGTTATCCAAAATGACATTTAGTCCAAAATATGGATTTTTTCCTTAAAATGACTGCAACTTTGACATTTGAAGATTGGTTATTACACATGTATAGAAGCTGCTTCTCCAAAAGATACTGGGCAATACTATGCAATATGGTATGTATCACGTATATGCAATACCCACTTGCCAAATGACCCTCTCTTATTGCTGGGCTGAGGAAATATCTTTTAACAGAAATGACAAATATATTACCAATTCAATTATTGTTTTATTATATTGCACTCATTAAAGATTGTTTGAAGAGTATCATAGATTGTGCAAAAATTACTTACTGTCATGCATTATTCTAAAAGTAATTATTTACTTCCAAATGAATATTGGTTGAAAGACCTAAATCCCCTGCTACCGAAGACTTCTGGAAAACATTATGGTGATTCTTTATAGGGTCCGGAGGCATAAAAGAAGATAATTAAGAATAAAATAATACTTAATAAGCATTCACAGAATGCACCATTATAGTTTCACCCAAAGATGCAATAATATTCTACATGTTCCAAAAGGTATTTCCAAACACACAGATTTCAATCAAGTGTAAGTAGCTTCATTAAGAAAAATAAAGTTTAATTCATTGTGACTGTCACCTGAAGAACTTATTTCCCTTGATGAAAATATTTATGTAATATACTTGTAAAAATACATATTTACAAGATGTATATACAAGGTGTGATTAAAAAGCTTTTGCAAAGTCATTTGAACATCATGGCTGTAAGTAACCCAAATCCCCCTAAGAGCAGACAAACTTTTGAAGCAAAGATAATATTAGCTAAGACTTAGGAGCGAGGCTGGCATACAAGTTTTGGCTTGACCATAGGCTAATGAGACTGGGGTGTTTTTAGTTTTTCTTTGTATGTTTGTTTGTTATGTGACCCTTACGTCCAAGCTGAAAGCAACATAAAAGGAGAAATATAGAAAATGTTTTGTGCAAAGGAAGCACGATTGAAATGTGTGACATTTTTAGATTCATAAAACAAATATTCATTACGTGCCTACTGCAGGCCACATACCGTGCGAGGTGCTGTGACTATGAAGACACCAATCAGATTCTCAAAGGTCTTATGGTCTAAAGTGAATACATTTTGTTTTTTTTTAGTATTCAGACTTAGTCATGTGTATGTCTAGCTATTAATACATATCCATGAAACGATAAAAGCAAAAGCCAAAAAAACCCACATTTCAGTTCTTGTTTCAACAAACAGCTGAATGAATGAGTCTCTGGAAGGCAGGGACANTAGCTCTGATAATGCATTCATTAAGATAAACAGTATATTATTAATGCTGAGGGTTTCTCCAGCAGGCTCTGTTTGCTTCTACTTTATCTGGGCTTCTTTGCAGTGAATTGTAAACTCAGGAGATATAAATTAGAAATATGTTCCCAGCCAGTCAAAATCAATAAAAGCCCTTACCTTCAGCTGGAAAGAAACTAGTAAATTGAGGTTGAAGGAATGTTCGTTCTATCAATGTTCTTGAACCCACCATGCAGCAGACATTACTAGACTCTTCAATATGTTCATAAAGTATGATTTTAAGCACGTGCACACAAACATGCACCGCAAAAAGATGGTCTCACTCCTACACAGGCACACCTTAGCAGCCCCCTAACACAGAGCACAGTCCATGGGCACAGATACCCCAGAGTGTCACCTTTCATAATTCTGCACATCTTTTGGCCTGAAAGGTTCATAAGTCATTTAACTCAATTCTCCTCTAAAGGAAACTAGAACTTGCACAAAGAATTCCAAAAAGCTTTCCTTACAAAGATACAGCCTGAATATACCAAATAATTCACTTCTCTAAAATAGATAGAACTGAACAGAGATAGCAAATTGTATAGCCCAATATTTACAAATTCATTACAGATTCCCAAAAAAGGCAATGAAAATATGCATCTAGAAGGTACCTGTCTGTCCCCACCACTCACTCCCTTTTTAAAAGGGCAAGCTTTAAAAAGATAAAGGTGTACATACTGATAACACTCAGATTTCCTAAAGCTGTTTTTCCTGTGGGAAAACATTTTGTAGAACAGGGTGGAACAAGGCTTTGCTGACCTGTGCTGGCACATTTTAGTAGTTTACAAAGCTCTTCTCAGCCATTCAGAGTCAGATCAGCAAAAATCCTGTCCCTCTCATTCCCCAAAAAGTTTTTAGGTAGGCCCACAGCTTTGCACTAGTTCAGAATGCTTAGATATACCCCTTAATTCAGTGTTTCTAAAATTTAAGAGTGTGTAAAATAGGATTGCCGAATAAAAGACTATGCCCAGTTCAATTTGAATTTCAGGAAAACAACAAATAGTTTTTTAGTACATGCATGTTCAAATATTCATATTGCATGGGATATATTATTACTTTTAAAATGTTGCTTATCTGAAATTCAAATTTAACTGGATTTCCAGGTAGACTGTTATTAGTTTGCTAAATCTTGCAACTCTAGAATCAGAATTCCCTGAGATGTTTACCTTACAATGTAGATTCTCAGTTCCCAAACCCCATAGAGTTTGATGGTTGTATGGTGGGGACAGGAAATCTTATCTTTTTAAGGAAGCACCCTGGATGATTCCAGTGTAAGCAAAGTTGAAACAATTTTGAGGGACACCTCTTAAGTGGTAGAATGTTCCCTGATGTACCTTCATATATCATCAGCAAAATGTTTTTCTTTTCTTTTCTTTTCTTTTTTTTTTTTTTTTGTCCTTTTTGAGACCAGCTGCACCGCACTCAGCCAGTGAGCACTGTGAGCGCACCGGTCATCCCTATATAGGACCCGAACCCGCGGCCCCAGCGCCACACCCTCCCGAGTGCACCACGGGCTCAGCCCATCAGCAAAATGTTTTTAATTTAAAGGTGCCAGTTATCATAATGTTGCCCAGCGCCACACCCTCCCGAGTGCGCCACGGGCTCAGCCCATCAGCAAAATGTTTTTAATTTAAAGGTGCCAGTTATCATAATGTTGCCATGGGAAGTCTAATATTTTTGCCCACCTTTCTAAAATCCCAAAGATAGATAGAGCCCTTGATCACCCAGAGGAGATAAGCACAAACCATATGAATTTCTGTCAAGGGATAAATGGAGCCTATTACCTCTTGCTTGTAATTTTCCTTTTTTCACATATAGAATAAACTGATTTCTGTTGCTGTATTTCTTTTGCAACTGGGGTATTATTTACAATAAATTGAATCCTTTCCATGCTTGACATATTACACTGATCTATGACTTTGCTTTCATTTTGTCCTGTTAACTAGAAACCCACTTCATCATGAAATATGTTCCTCACACTTTCCTCCATAGTGAGTAAAAACATTGATAAAGCATCATAAATTGTAGGTCATTTCTCAAATGCTTCCTGTTACAGTGAGGATTGGGAGAAGGAAAAGTAAGTACTGATCAATGGCCACTTGATAAAATTTATGCTGAATGTATAGACAGAAAATCAACAGATGTATTAGAAGCTGCATTATAAGATATTTGCCTCACGTCCAGACTTCATTCTTTACTCTGTAATGCCAAAGGTGATTCAGCCCTCCTCTCTAGCAAATCACCCTACCCCCAAAAATAAATTGATTAACATAAACTTCTATCAGTGGTTCCATCTAAGTCACCTAGATCATTGAAATAGAAGTAATATACCTAAGCTGTCAGGATAGTTACCCAGTCCTCCCCTTTATTCTGTGTAAATCTTGGGTACATGGAGTTGCTTAAAAACTATTTTGGACCAGAGATGTTAAAAAAAAAAAGCACTGATCCGAACACACATAATGTCACCAATAAGACAGGCCGATTTACTGTGTGACAACAAATCTACCAGGCATTTTACAAGCATTATTGTCTCAGGCAGGACATAACAGCAACATCTTAGAAATGAGGAACTAATGATTTGGCTCAAAGCACAAGTAAGGAATGGAGAAAGCGAGTGGCAAGAAAAGAAAGGGGGAAGGTGAATAAAAGGAGGGAAAGAAGGATGATGTCCTTTAAAACCTATTTCGGTTAAACCATTTCCCAGTGTTCTTTCTCCAAAATACCCTGTATAACATCAAATAGCTGACATCCTTGGATATGCCAAGTAATGATGCCTTTCTTTGTCACAGCACAACATCTACTTTATCAATCTTTCTTCCCTGGAACCTGTACCTTCATAGAATTAAAATGTTCTTTATAAGTAAATTCAGTTATGTATTTTCATAACTCACAATATGCCCTAACAATATGTGGCTTAGGGTACTCTAATCTCAGCTGCAGTGTTTAGGATCGCGGGGCCTCAAGGCAAGATGCTAAATATCCCTCTGCCAAGTCTTCTCAGCCACATATTGAGGAAAATGAACCTGCCTCTCAGGATTGGTATGAAGAATAGCTTATAAAAATGAGTGCGAAACCCTTTGCAAATACCCAATGCTATATGAATGCTAAGTAATAATAAAGATCTGTGTGAATGCAGCGAAACAGCCCGACTTCCAGGTGCTTTTTCAAACTGGACACCAACCATTTAAGATTCATCCATCATTCACCCTCGGGCATCTCTTTCTTTATGAAAAACTAAAATGGGCTGTCTGCATTGCAAGGAAATGGAAAAATTGAATTTCAACACGTATAAGCCCCCATGGCTTGACCATTCAAAGTAATGGATTCTGTTATTTAGTTAATGATGATAATGCTTGTGAAGTAATGAAAGGCAAAAATACCAATTACCATTACGGCTCTGTTTTCTTCTCAGAAGTCATGAGATTCTAACTTCAAGTAGACTTTGAAAACATCATAAAGATATGTGGTACACAGCCAACGTCACAGAGTATGTATAGTCACTGCATCTATCCCTAACTCCTCTAAGAAGTCACTTGTCTGTAATTCCCAAGCCTTGTCTGCCTACATATTGGAAGACAGGATGGGGGAGAAATACAGTGTACATGAGCAACATGACAATGATGACTGTCATTCTGCAGCCCCTTGCAGCAAGGATAGAAAAAAAGAGAGAGAAAGAAAAAACTCTTCTCCAGCAAACCATTTCCTCCAAAGACATGATTCACTAACATTTGATTTGACAAGTTGTAGGAACTCCTAACATTATTTTTTTCCCCTTTGCTGTTCATTTGGGGAGCAAAGATTTATTGCCTCTTCTGAAAAGGACAAGGGATGCACTAGAAATAAGAATTAATAGGGTTTTTTTTTCTGTTGCTGATCTTTATAGGGAAAAAAAAAAACACTTCTTGACTAGGTTCTTAATTCTTTTTGGTTCCAAAATACAGTGAATCTTTCTCCACAGTATTAAATATACTTTGAAGACAGAAGCAAACAGTCATACTGTGGGGTAATGAGAGGCAATTCATTTAAAAGTCAAATATTCTTCCCATGTGAAGTTTCCTTTCCAAACTTAGTCAATAGCCCCTGTCACTGGATTGCCCTCTTCTTTAAATGTAGTGTGCATAAATCTGCCACACATATGCGCCATATTGTATATGGGTTTGCACTGAATGTACACTTTTAAAAAAATCATGTAAGATTTCATTCATAAAATACAAAGCAATTATTGTTTAATGAAACAAAGAAAAAAGGAGATGTATCCTACAGATACAGGTATTGCTAGGTATCTAATGAAGTGCTCTAAGAAACAAAAATAAGCCAGGAGAGTGGGGACTGGGCTGCAACGAGTTATATTCCTGGGTGCAAGAAAAGAACATAGTGTTTGTTTCCTCCCTGGTGGCAAGTAAGTGGGTCTAAAGAGAAAGCCAAAGAAGAGCAGATAGTTTGTTCAACATACAGTATATGAAACTAATTTTTATGAGGGCTATCATGTTTTATCAATGTTGAGATAGGTATGACCTTCTGATAGATGCATATCATATGAATTTACATCCTTTTAAAGCAGTCCTAGCTCTGGCTGTTAAAATGGCAGAGAGCCACTCAAAATTTCCATTACAAAACCTGATTATAAGGGATTTATAACTAAAATGAAGATTTCCTTCAGAGTGAAACAAAAATCACCAGGTCTCAGCTCAAAGCACAATTTTGCTTTCGGCTTTCCAGGAAGTTTGGTTTGGTCATTATCGAGTTATGGAAATGCAAAAATAAATAAGTCAAAGCTTATGGGAATCTAGCTTTTTTCCCCTTTTTAAAAAACCCTTGGTTATCCAAAATGACATTTAGTCCAAAATATGGATTTTTTCCTTAAAATGACTGCAACTTTGACATTTGAAGATTGGTTATTTTTTTTTTTAGTATTCAGACTTAGTCATGTGTATGTCTAGCTATTAATACATATCCATGAAACGATAAAAGCAAAAGCCAAAAAAACCCACATTTCAGTTCTTGTTTCAACAAACAGCTGAATGAATGAGTCTCTGGAAGGCAGGGACAGTTTTTTTTTAGTATTCAGACTTAGTCATGTGTATGTCTAGCTATTAATACATATCCATGAAACGATAAAAGCAAAAGCCAAAAAAAACCACATTTCAGTTCTTGTTTCAACAAACAGCTGAATGAATGAGTCTCTGGAAGGCAGGGACACAGGGAAAAACGTGCCTGTATTGTCATCAGTCAATAGTCAGTCAAGACACTGCATGTTTTTTTCAGCCGTCTGAACACCTTGTAAAAAAATACATCTCATAAGATTCTGTCCAACTGCTTGACCTAACATAATTGATAACAATGATAGATAATTCTGAAGAATTTTCTAGTTACAATGCATTTTCACATACTTTTTCCAATCTGATTTCCACAATAACTCTGAAATAGACAGGGTGAGTGTTTTTATCCTTATTTTCTAGATAAGTAACCTGAAATTTGGGTAGGTTAACCAAACAGTTAGGAAGTGACACTTTTGAGACCAGTCAGGAGTGTAGAAATAATAATAAATAATAATAACAGGGCTTTAAATGAAAATTTTTCTGAAGTTTACATTGTCAATAAATCTTTTTAAAATTCCAACAGATTTATATTTTTGTTTCTTCTATTCAGTAGCTAAGGCTGTTGTTTTCACCTGCCACAATTACATCAGCCAAAACATGCTACAGTCAGTATTTTCTGACGATCTTTGATGTGGGTAGAGTAGCAATCAGTTTAACTTCATGGTAAGACTGCTTGGGCATAACAACAGCAAAAAACACAGACCAACTTTGCTGCCATCTGACATTTCCTGCCATCAAAGTAAATTAAGACCAAGATATATGTTGTGGAGGAAAGGGGGGTTTTGAGTGCTTGCATCATCCAGAGAGGCTACCTACATAGGAATAAAAGAAGCTGTTGGGAACGCATGAATTTCCCATTTTACTCTGCCTGTGTACCTCATCGCTGAATTGTACAGCACAACATAACTTACGAGATGAGGAAATGCAAGGAATTAAAATAACGAGAATGGTCCATCTTCTCTCTAATCTGTAAGAATAGAGACAGATCACTTATCTCTCCAGGAAGAATACCTGGCTGCATTATACCTTTAACATAAGAAACAGAATGAACATAGATAATCAGAGTGTAGTTTTCAGAATGTAGAACCTTAGGAAGAACATGAGACTTACAACCAAATCCTGCACTCTGGACCTCCTTCCACCAATTGCTGCATGAACTTGATCCAATCATCTGTCAGCCTGTTTCCCTATAGCGGAAAATAAAATGTGAATAGTAATAACATTCTGCTATCTCACAGGCATAACAAAAGCCAAAGCACTTTGTAAACTACGCAAAGGACTGTACACCTGTGAGGTATCATTTTTAAGTATTATTACTATTTTCACGACCAAATAGATTTTTAAAAAATTTTTTAAATGTAGGTTTTTTAAATGCCTGAGAAAATGGGACAGTCACAGAACCATGACTTTAAACAAACTTTATTTGGGCGCATGACTGACTGGCAATTGTGTGCAATCATTTTAGCTGTCACAGGCCCAGAGAAATGTGGGAGAGCTCTTCCATGAAATGTTTATATTTCATAAACAAAATGATGTGCTTAACAGTCAGAGCGATGGGAGGGTTCCGGCTAATGCATTTTCCAATGTGTGAGGCAGATTATTAATGCGCTCCAGTAGCTGTTAATTTCAGTTTGCCGGAATGATTTATGGGGAGGTAAAGGAGAGAGACATAATCTAATTGAGATCAGAATCACTGTTCTAGCAGCAAAGCACCAGCATGGACCCTAGGCATGGCAGAATGATTAATATCTAATAAGCAAATAATCCGTTAAATTATTATAAACATTACTTTTGACATCTCTTTTGTGGGCAAATGAAAGAGGAAAAAAGAAAAAAGAAACAAAAGATGTAAAAATCACCACTTTGTGTAATAATAATGTAAAGGGAGATTTTTGTCAGAGCAAGGGTGATGGATATTATAATGGGCTTGAATATTACAATCAATTTTAAGTATACCAGGGAGGCATTTTTACCATAGTGTGAATGACAATTGAATGCCCAGAGCAAGATCACTCTTCAGACACAAAATTCAATAATGCCAGTTCTCAAAGCTCAGCTCCTGTTACTGCACCTTAGCATTACCCCTCTAGTAGGTAGACCAGTCCCTTGCCACTATGAAGGTAATCACATGCAGAGCCTAAAAGATACCAGCTCCTTTTTAGTTTCTTCTGTTTCTTCAATTTTCATTTTTTTAATGTAGTAAAATACACAGAACATTAAATTACCATTTTAGCCATTTTTCAGTGGCATTAAGTACATTCACATTGTTGTACAATCATCACCACCACCCATTTCCAAAACTTTTTCACCTTCCCAAACCAAAACTCTGTAACCATTAGACAGCAACTCTCTATTCCCCGACCTCCGACCCCTGGCAACCACCCATTCTATTTTCTGTCTCTATAAATTTGATTCCTCTAGGTAAATCGTATAAGAGAAATCATAGAGCATTTATCCCTTTTGTGGCTGGTTTATTTCACTTAGCATAATGTCTTCAAGGTTCATCTATGTTGTAGCAGGTATCAGAATTTTCATTCTTTTTAAGTCTGAATATTCCATCATATACCGTATTTTGTTTATCCACTCACCTGTCAATGAACAATTGGGTAACTTTCACATTTTGGCTACTATAAATAATGCTACTATGAAGATGGGTATATATAAGTATCTATTCAAATCCCCACTTTCAATTATTTTGATTATATACCCAGAAATGGAATTGCTGGATCACGTGGTAATTCCATTTTTAATTTTTTAAGGAATCACTATACTTTTTTTCATAGTAACTACACCGTTTCCATTCCTACCAGTAGTGCACAAGAATTCCAATTTCTCCACATCTTCACCAACACTTGTGATTTTGTTGGTTTGTTTGTATTGTTTGTTTGTTTTAATAATAGCCATCCTAATGAGTGTGAAGTAGTTTTTTCTTAAATAAATCAAGTTGTCTAATCTGGCTGTGTTATCTCCAAAGGACCCAATAAAGGATTTTTTATTTTTTTTGACCGGTCCCTCTGCATGGTGTGGTCTGCACCATGCTCAGCCAGTGAGCGCACCGGCCATCCCTATATAGGATCCGAACCCGCAGCCTTAGCGCTCCCAGCACTGCACTCTCCCAAGTGCGCCACGGGGCCCGTCCCCAATGAAAGTTACTTTAACCTTGGGCCTGCTCGTGAACTTTTACCTTATCTATAGTTCAGCATGTATTTGACATCTACATTATGACAAACTTAGACCCAGTTAGGTATATGTCAACTAGCTGAGAAAGCAAAACCAAACTAAAGTGAATAAAGAACAGGTTTAAAGGAAAAGCCATGAGACAGTTCAGAAGGGCGTATGTGCACTTCAGTGGTACATGCCAGTAGAGATTCCTTTACTACAGCCCAGAAGTCCGAAAGCCGTCGTGTGAGAAGAACTCATGCACCCCTCAAGCCTTACTTCATCTTCCTCTTCTTCTTTAACAATTCCTTCCGGACTCCCATGTCTCCAAGATGAACTGTGGCTGTTTCAAGCAGGATATCATTGCTCACTCCATCTCCTGTTCCTCTCCATTCCCCAGCTGTCTGTCCTTCTCGAAGCTGGGGTTTTTTTTTAACTATTATTATTATTCCAATAAACTTCTGTGGGAGTTTATTCTCATGTTGGTTTTTTTCCCTTACTGAGCAAAAAAGACCACAAAAACTAAATCAATAGTGTGTCATGGCAAAATGATTAATCTCTCACTGCCCTAAGTATAAAAAGTTTTGTCTAACAGGAGTGACTCAGCCACGCAGGGCTCTGGTGGCTCTAACTTCTTGTCCCCCACTGTAGTATTGACATTCTCTGGGGCATGGACTAAGTTATGTCATTCTTCTTTGCCTCAATTTCTTCTTCAATAAAGTGGGAGAAACAGAATTGTCACTGATTATGTCGAGATCTAATCTGGAGACTGCAGCCTGCTTTGAGACTTTAAAATGTCTCTAATTAATATTATAATTAGCATTAAAGCCAATGTTAATAATTTAAGAATTTATTAGCTCAGAGGAAGCCTTAATAGATATAGGATAATGAAAGATCAGCACAGAATGGGCAACTAAATATTTGGGACCTGGTTTTATATATAATATACTAGTCCCTTTCCAGTCATGATAAAGTCACAAAAAATGTCTAGTTAGTAATACTATCACAAGAGTGTATGGAATTATTTACCGTCAGTTTGGTTTATCTTCAAAGAGTTCATGAAATCTTGGAATTGGCAATGCTGAAATCTCCAAGCATTCCTAAAAATCCTACTCTGATATATCCTTTAGAGATATTCCCAGAATAGTATAGTAGTAGATTCCAACTTTTATTCCTTCCCCTGGAACTCGTCATATAAAATGTACCTTTCTCAAGAATCCCAGAAGAGGGTATATCTTCTTTGCACTCAATTTCCACATCGCACAAACAAAAAAATGGTTCTAAATTCTTTCAAATAGTATTTTTCTTAAGAAATTTCTTCAAGACCCTCTAGGTGTGCACTTAGGAAGCAAGACAAAAATATAGCCAAATTTCCAGGCAATGCCTTCATTCCCACTTAGCATGTATAACTTCCATGCTTTAGGTTCCTTCAGTAGTCCAGGAAGATATCTTTTTTTCTCATACTTATGAAAGGATTGAAGTTGAAGATAATATCCAGAAGTCCCCAGTCCCAGCCTTGATACTATATCTCTTGGTTCTTGAAAATGATACCCCATCTAAAAGTTATGGACTGGCTGTCATAAAATCCTACAGGTATCTACTTTGTAAAATCTTAGGAGCATTTACATCAGAGAGTTATCCCCCAAGGTATCTAAAGAATGATATAAATATCAGAACTTGAAGACACCTCAGAAACTATTTTACAGATGTAGAAAGTAGAGCTCAGAGAGTTCACAAAGCTTACTAGTGACAGAGTCAAGACTAAAACTGAGATTTCCTAAGCCTTTAACCACAAGTCTTTTCACTCCTCCACATTGTTTTCTTGCCAGTTCTTGCTATGTGCCACTTCTTATTGCTTTTACCTGCCCAGTCAACAAATTCCACTAATGAAATAAAATATGTTTGAATGCATTCAATCATTCAGCACTTGTCACGTGCCACACACTTTGCTAAGTGTTAAAGACAATGTCAAGGGTAAGACGGACAAGTTTCTGCCCTCATGAGTTTATACTCCAATAGGAGAGAAAGGAAATTAAGCAAGTAAATAAAATTTTAAATAGGCTTACAAATCATGAGAAGTGCTGTGAAGGTAATAGGGTGATGAGACAGTCATTTGGGGAGGCCAATTTACATTGGGTGGTCAGAGAAAACCTCTCTGAGTAGGTGTCATCTGAGCTGAAAGTGAAGTATGAGACAAAGCCAACCATAGAGAGCTGGGGAAGAGATTGCAGACAGAGGGAACAGCATGCAGGAGAGCCTCGTGGCACAACCAAGCTAGTGGGTCAGAGGACTAGAGAAAGGGGAGTATGTGTGGAGTGCAGAGAGAAAGGCAAAAGGAGGTAAGAAATGAGGGGATAGAAGGAGATTGGAGCCAGATCATCTGGGACCTTGAGGCCATTTTACAAAGTTTGGTTTTATTCAAAGAGCAGTGAGAAATCATTAAAGGTTTTAAGCAGGAGGATGATACAATCTGCTTTATATTTTTAAAAGATCACTCACGACAACAGCTGTATGTAGAACAGGTTGTGTGGGAATGAGTGTGGTATCGGGAATACAAGACAGACGTTTGTGGCAATGTCCAGATGACAGATGATGGATTTTTTGGACAGTGACGGCAGTGGAATAGAAAGAAGGAGATGAGTTCCACGAATATTTTGGAAGTAGAGCCAGTAAGAGTTGATGATGGATAATATAAGAAGTGCACAGGAGATGGAGAGACTAAGGATGACTTTAGTTATTGCCATGAGATAGTGGTCGTGCTATTTAGCAAAGTAAGGAATTTTGCTGTCATTTTGCTATTTCACTTCACTGTAAAGCCTACTAGTATATATTGCTTTGCAAAGCCAAGGACATAACTGGAAATTAGAAATATCTATGATACTTCCAAGAGAACCAACTAAAGAGGTTCATCCATCTCTCCATGTGCTAAGCATGATCCCCCATCAATACTAAAAAGAATGGAGGAACATGTCCCTGCATTAATTACAAAGCATTGATTACAATCAGCTTACTTTGGCAACTCCATACCCCTTCACTATAGAGCTTTCCATATGCCTGCAAAACAGTTAGTGATTCCCTTGCTAAGACCTTCATGGAGCCCACAATCATACAGATGCACTAGAAGAAATAAGTGGAAGAAAGAATTCTGGACAAGGTGTGTCCTCTGAACATCATCATGTTACACACTGCTGGTCTTTTATTACCTTGAACAAAATATCCATACTTTACTATTTCACAGTCACATACCTAAATGACAATTTGCTCTTTTCCTCCACATAATCCAAATGTGCTTGCCCTCCAAGAATATTCTATGGTACTTCTGAGAGCAACACAGACTTGAACTCAAGGAACATTGAGAAATTTACTTTTGTGAAAAATTGGGAGAAATAAAAACAATAAATCTATAACAACAACAAAAAAAAAGAGACAATATGTTGGCTGTTGGCAAAGAAGTTTTTATGCAACTTTTGAAATTCCAGCAAAATTAGACAAAACCCGGATGAAAGTAAAGCACTCTTCTCTGTTCAGGCCAGCTACAGCTGCATGGAGTCTATTGTCAGCTCTTGGATCCTTCTACAATTTTAGTACAGATGGAATAGAGAACATAATTAACAACTACACCTTGACTTCTATTCTTGAGTGTCCCAACTTCTAAAATCAGTTTGTATGGCAGAATGCCAATCTCCAAATCTTGCTAGGAAACTCAGTAGCCTGCCTTTTCCCCTTAAGACACAGAAATACGCCTACTAAAAATAAGCTTCCAAAGAAGCAAACAGCCTAACTCCCACCATGGAAGTGAACTAATCACCCAGATAAAGGACTAAAGGGTGAGTGGTCACGCTTCAGCTTTTGGTTCATATTTCTCTACACAAATGTTTTACATCAACACACTTAAATACTGAGCCATACACTTTGGAAATAAGAATGGTTTTAAGCCAGTGGTGTTATCCTCACCATTCCCAAAACTGTTGGGGAACGCCCCAGGAGTCTTTTGCACTGATTAAGAAATCATAAGACTTCAGAACCTGTATACAGTCCTTGATCAGTGAAGTAAAAAGTGTTCATAATACTTTCAAAAGGAGAACTGAGGTTACCAGAGGTGGGAAGGGGGATAAGGGGTAAGGGAGGAATCGGTAAAGGGCCACGAGAAACAATGACATTGTATAATGTTGAATATACTAATTATCGTGATTTGAACATGACATATTGCACACAGGTATTGATATTCAACTCTGTACCCCACAGACATGTACAATCAAATACGTTACAATGAAAATAAAAATTAAAAGTGTTCGTGATGATGAGGTTTCTCCTCTCCAAACTACCTACAGTTTATCCCATCTCCTGAACTCCTACATCTAACATTGTCATGTAAATTTTTTTGCAGAAATATAAAAATAGAACCTCTCTAAACCTTTCACATTTTCATAAAGTCCACTTTCCAATTCTTTTTCCACTAAACTCATCCATGCATCACTTATACCTAGGCCCTGGAAATAAGAAGCAAACAAAAGAAACCGAGTCCTGCCCTCCTAAAACTTACACTCTAGACTGAGTCAAAGATCTAAATGTAAAAACTAAAGTCATGAAAATACTCCAATAAAATATGAGTAAACTTCTTCATAATCTCAGGGTGAGGAAAACCTTTTTTTTTTTCCTTTTTGTCTTTTTTTCGTGTCCGGCAATGGATCGCAACCCTCAGTGTCGCGCCCATACCGGACCGGGACCGGCAACGGGATCGCAACCCTCGGTGTTGCTCCCACACCTCGCTCAGCCAGTGAGCGGGAACCGGTCTGTATGTAGGATCCGAACCCTTGGCGGGAGCACCGCCGCGCTCTCAAGCGGCGCACTGTAGCAGTGCGCCACCGGGCCGGCCCCAGTGGGGTGATTCTTTGTACTGAAATCCCAACCCCAATTTGTGCTTGTGGAATTCCAACCTATGAGGACATTTTGGGAGGGCCAAATGTTAATACCCACTAACTTTTAAATGCACATATTTTTTGACCCCAAAGTCCCACACACTCCCACAATAGGATACCTTCCAGTTTTTACAGAGAAGGTGGATTTTATGTATTGCCACCGCGCTCCCAAGCGGCGCACTGTAGCAGTGCACCACTGGGCCGGCCCAAGGAAAACCTTTTTTTTTTACACATTTCAAGACATCTAAAAATAAAAGGCTGACATATTTATCATAAAAATGATAAAAGACTGACAGATTTAAGAACAGTGTGAAATTCAAAAACTGACTGCAAAATAACAATGACAACAACAAAATAAACAAAGTAAAAGGTAAACAACAAATATAAAAAATATATATTTAGTACATATATCAAACAATGAATAAGCTTCCTAATATAAAAAGAGTTATAACAAAGCAACAAAAATAAGGTAAAAGAAAATGGGAAAATGGGCAAAGGACATGACCAGAAAACTCACAGAAGAACTACAAGTAGTTAATTAACATGGCTCAACCCTACTTAAAATACAAATTAAAACAAATAATGGAAATTTTATTTTAAATATCTTAAAAAATTTAAAAGTTTTAAAATGTCCAATAATGATAAAACATATTAAAATTTTAAATGTGTTAATAACCCTTTGACCAGTGATTTCACTTGTAATAGTTGATCATGTATATATACTTAGAGATGTACAAACATAAATTCATCTGTGACAATATTCAATGCAGCAAAACTTTTAATACAAATGTGTAAAAAAATAGGAAATTAATTACACATAATAGAATACTCTGCAGTTGTTGGAATAATGATGTACATCCATGTGTACTGACATGAAAAGATGTTCAAGATATATTAATGTTGTTACATATTTACATGAAATAATAATCATTATATATTTGTTACTGATATGTTGTGTTAATATATATTAATGCATTATTATTACATATTAATATATTGTATATATTATTAATATATCGAATTGTGAACAACAGTTATCGCGAACCGTAAAAATTTTAAATTATGAAGGTCGTTTACTTTTTTAAACATTTCTAAATTGTCTGAGTTATTCATAGCATATATTTTACTTCTGTGACTAGATAAATAACCCCAGGGCTTAATAGTTATTTATCAGATATTTATCAAGATAGACTTTCTATCCTTTTAAAGTTCTCATGAACATTGCCAACATAAACTAAACTACCTGTGCCTGTACTTGTACACCTATATGATTGGACGTCATAGCTCAATCAAATGCAGAGGAGGTCTGTTATTTGGGTCATCTAACGAAAGGACAAATGGATAGGACAGAATTCTCCAGGACTTAACAGTTGTCTCCTACTGCAGCAGGCTGAGGAGAGATATAAAACACAGAGGATAATCTAAACTCATGCATGAGATTTATTACTAGCTAGAGCCTTCGACCAGAGCTTTTTGGGAAAAAGCCTGAAGGATTCATTCTACTACTTTAGCTTAAGACCTAGACTAGAAGCAGAACAAAGAATCACCTTCCAGCCCAATTTGACCCATGTGCACATATCTCATCTTGGCCATCCAGATATAACACTGTAAGAAGGTAGGCAAACAAAACAGCACCACTCTTTCTTCCCAAGGTCTGGTGTGAAGAAAACCTAAGCTTCCTCTCCATGTTTCCTTCTCTCTGAGCCCCAGCCTGACCTAGCTTAGCCTTCCAAAAGTGGAGGCATCCCCCAAGTGGAAGATACCACAAAGCTATCTTAACTCACAAGTTTTATGGGTCTTGTAAGAGAAAAGAGAGCTCAAAGAGGGGTCCAAGAAGAATGCACATCTGAATTCTATTTTATTTATAATAGTTTTATCTTTCCTACTAAAAAATTACAACTAATTGTGTATTTCTCTGGACATGGTCGTGAATGTGTGTGTGTGTGTGTGTGTGTGTGTGTGTGTGTGTGTGTGTGTGTGTGTGTGTGAGTGTTGGGAATATGGAGTTCCTCCTAGTGGTTTGAGTTCATGGCCATTAGGTTCAAAAATAAAGTCTCAATTTTGCCGTCTTCACTTGTTATTAATTTAGAAATATTTAGAAAGCAATAAAATTGAGGGGCTGCAAAATTAATAACAAAAAGCAAATGAGAGAGTTATGGGAGGAGGTGATAGTGTCCCCCACTTTTGCAGGAATAACTGTTATCAGTTAGTCCGGTGGAAACTGTATGACAAGTGGATTTGGAAAATCAACATGTAAAGCTGAAAAAAGTTTCCCTCCAAATTATAGAATATGATTATCCTAGCAGTAAGTAAAGATTATATTCATGTTTTGTCCCAGGAATTGAGAAAAATGCTAAATAGATCTTTATTTTCCATTATATTTTGAGCTCTCTTGGCTCACTGATTGTTGGGAGTTGTCCATGGGCAACATACTCATGGAGAAAACAATTGAATTTTGAAGTACTTAAAAAAAATAGTATTAAACACTTGTTTTTTTAAGTAGATATAATCTATGGCCTGAAGCCCCCAGGGAGTTTCAAAGCCCATAGACTCCATAAAATCTTAGTATCATTTGAAGAATGTTAGGAAGCTAAATGTAAATATTTCCTTCACGAGACTATTCTGTCTAACATTTCTTTGGATTCATTGCTAACAACCTTTCAGAATAATCTACATTTTCTTATATCTCCTTACAATTTTTGACCAATTGGCTATTCATATTAAGTAAAACATAATATTGTTTGAGGAAGAGTTTAGTTTTTTAACTGGCAAACATCTGTTATTTTTAACACAGCAAATCACACTATTTTACTAATGGGGCACTATTGTCTTTTAGAGAGGAATTATAAATTCAGATCAAGTGTTTTCCATGTTATAAAACATGCTAAATAAAAAGTACACTCACTCAATAACACCTCAGCATGAGTAAATTTAATAGTGTGTTAATAGTTAACTGTTTTTTAGTCAAAAGCCTAAGATTTGATAATTTAAGGCTTTGCTAAAGCAAGCAATTAAATTGAACTTTGTCAAGGCTGGAAGGTGGCAGCAGTTCACTTAGCTCCCACAGACCATAAGAGTCTTTGTCCTTGATTTGTTTTCACACATGTAGAATTCCACATTACAGAACTGAAGTTCCTTAAGGGGTCTCTTAAGGTTTTTCTGTTCTAATAAAAACAGGGGATCATAACTGAAAGTTTGGGGAGTGCAAAAGTCTCCAGACATATCACTTAAGAAGTCCACATTTCATAGCATTACCTTAATTTTAAGTCAGATACTACCATAATTTGTCTACAAACAGATTTTACCTTTAGACTTGACTCTGAATCTGCCAATAATCAAACACAAATGAGTGCATATGCGTATGTGTGAGAATATTAAATAGGTTAATCCCTGTACTCATGAAATTTTATCTGAAACCGCAAAGCTAAGAACGATAGGCGATAAGAACCCTCACAATCTAAAAAGAGGAAATAATCACATCAAGACCAGCCTTACTAAAAGGCTGCTGCAGCACTATCTCCCCCTAGCACTAGATCTACTTACTCTCACTCCTTCCCCAGAGAGATGTTCACAAGGCTGCAAAAGTTTTGAATACAGTGCTACCACAAGACCAAGAGAAAGCCCAGTGGGAAAATTCTAAGGAGAAATTAGCATGTTCCCTAGAGTTTGAGGAATTATGAATTTAGAGGTTGGTATCTGCTTCTAGCCTAGTGAATCTGGAAGGTAGAAAGCTGTCTACATTTGCCAACCACATGAAGGAAATGGGGGGAAAGCAGCCATGGGCAAACTACACTCCTAGAGTCTTACATGGCAAGAGTGATAAGTTTCGCATTAGCCACATGGACGCCATGAAAAGTAACTGGGTTCAGGCATGGCCCCCTGGGGTGAGCAGTTCCCAGAAGGAAGAGGCTGCAAGAGTTGAACTTGGAAACTAAAGTTGAAGAGAAGATCATAAAAGATATGCCTGAAAGTGCATGGTTCCCATCAGAGAAATGGGCAGATCCCCACAGAGAGCTTCCAAAGATCCCATAAATGCACCCTTTGAGAGATCCAGCACATGGTGCCTGAAAATCGAAGGGCACCATGGCAGAATTATACCACCAGATACTTATCCACACCTCTGCTCCTTTTATCCTTCTTCTCTCCTTCCCCATCCAACTTGGAAGCAGCAGCAACAGAGCAGTGATTACAGACAGAGGAGTGAAAGAGCCAAGAGAAATAGTACATATTCCAGTATCCTTTCCCCACTCTGGTTCCTGGCCACAAGTCATGGCCAAGCTAGAGAAAATGGACAAGCTTTGGATAGAGGTAAGATGGAAGTTTCAGTGTTTGCCAGATTGGACTTGTTAATAACTGAAAAATACACTGATTACAAAAATCTGAAGTGTTATTTTGTAAAAAGCTATGGGGTCTACCCAAGATGTGAAGGAGTGGGGATGGAAAACATGGTGAATAACAATAGTTAGAGGAAAACAAATCCCATTTGATAAATCAATTATTCGTGCAAAGCATTTCACTATACACAACATGAAATATGAAATAAACGTGATATGGTCCAACCATCAAAAATCTTACAATCTAGGGCCTGCCCGGTGGCACACTCAGTAGAGGGCGGCGCTTGGGAGTGCTCCCGCAGAGGGTTCGGATCCCATATAGAGACCGGTCCGCTCACTGGTTGAGTGCTGTGAGGGCACAACACCGAGGGTTGCGATCCCGTTACCGGTCACGAAAAAAGACAAAAAAAAAAAAAAAAAATCTTACAATCTAATATGAAGGGAAGACATTCATGAATGACTGCAGTACGATGAAGAAAATACAAGTGCTCTAAGAAAGAAATAGCAAAGTGACATTGCACTGCCGATTCCTGTTTCTCTCCAAATGTATTTAATCATGACTCTCACCTCTTCTGTCCAAAACTCTAAAAAAGCAAAAATCCTATCCTAGGCTGAGAGAGAGAACTGAGGTGAAACACAAGCAAAATAATTAATTGCTTATTTACTTGTTATAAAAGATTTTGGCAGAAGAGCTAATGTGAGTTTTAAATTTTCATTTAGCCATATAAATTCTATTCCTTGTCACCACAAAGAATTGAGTTGTTTGTGGAAGAGAAATGTGTCATAACTATTTGAATATGGGGAGGCAAGAAGCAAAATAATTGCTATTTACAAATAACAGTAGTGTGAATACTTACAAAATTTAAGAAAGTCAACTGAAAACATGATACATCAGTATGATAGTTCAGTAAAGCAGCCAGATACAAACACACACAGACACATGCACACACACAAATTAGTATTGCCTAGGTACTAACAAGAAATAGCTGGAAAATATAATGAAAAAAAGATAACAAATGTAGCAACCTAAAGTATAAAATATCTAGGAATAACACTAACAAAATGTGCTGGACCTCTATTGAAAACCTACATATTTTTATTGAGACAATATTTAGAAAGTATCAAGCTTTTCTACCGGTGGCAATTTTGTATGCCATTTCATCTGGAACCAACAGACTTTGTCAGAACAAGATGCGTGACATATGCTAAGTCATG
Organism: Galeopterus variegatus; assembly: GCF_000696425.1. Classification (NCBI taxonomy): domain Eukaryota; kingdom Metazoa; phylum Chordata; class Mammalia; order Dermoptera; family Cynocephalidae; genus Galeopterus; species Galeopterus variegatus. Next base: position 59,255 of record NW_007730496.1, on the reverse strand, counting down.
ATCCAATCAATGGGGATGCATTAAACATGCTACTTCCAATACAAAGATACCTGCTGTGTGTAGCTCTGCTACTGTTCAAGTCTACATAACACAAGAATCCTGAGAAATACTGTTTTGCACAATTCCCATCAAAAAAGAAAAAAAATGATGGTGGGCTTATAATCGTAAGCACTGTATTATTGGATATATTTCCGAAAGGAGAGAACTTGCACTTCAATTAGCCATTGATGAGAACCAAATTCCCCACTTAGAATTTTTAAACATCTGATGATTGGAAAAATTTTCCATAGGCTGGCTTCCAGCTTTGTACATTTTAATCTTTCTGCTGCACTACCCACATTTCCAGAAGCAAGGGTTGTAGGATGTGTTTGTACTGATCTATGATCTCTTGCCGTGTAGCTTCCCATCACAAAGTATATCACTGCAATAGGCAGTAGGAGTATCCCGGGAAGTCTTTCCTACATCAGGACTGCTCGGAATAACTTACCTACACATGCAGGTTATTCTGAACCTCAAAGTATATCTCACTAAACTCAAACTAAATGATTCCCCAAGTCAACTTCCCCTTAGCCAGAAATTCCTTCTTCACTTGGAAGAGACGGCAAGGGGATGGTGGTATTTATCTTGGCCTCTTCTGCTCTTGCTGAGCCACGCTATTGTCACGCTCTAAGTTACAGCTATTTTTACACTGGAGTGTGGATTGTTCCATTTTCTTATGAGATTTTTCCACCTACTCAATGAAAATAGCTTTTCTCTTTAAAGTGCAATAGAACATAAAAATCTCTGATGTTTTCTTACCTTATCTTGGCCCTCGAATCTGAAAACAAGAAACAGAATATCACTCCAGTTGTCTTCACAATAACTACTACTTTTTCTAAAACCAAAATCAGAGCAGAGGCACAACTCAAACTTGAGAGTTCAGTTCCATGACCAGCTTCTCTTGTAAATAATCCTCAAACCCTAAAATGGAGCAAGGAAAGGGTAGAACCAGAGAACGTATGTGGTCAGCAGCTCTTTAGGGCAGTGAAACCCCAACTTTATGCTCTTACACTCTTCTTGCCACCCAGGAAATCTCATCCACTTCCAGGCTTTTAGACGCCACCTATATCCTGGCGACTCCAAATTCTATACTGGAACTCTCTCCTAAACTCGGGATCAATTTATCTAACTCCCATAGAATATTGTAATTTACATAACTTATCATTGACCCCTTCAAATTTGCTCTTCTAAACAGTGTCACCCCCTCAGTAAATAGCATTACCATCCATTCATTTATTCAAACCAGAAACCTAGATGCCATCATCTAGTGGTGAGCTGGAGACAGTGGCAAGCTGGAGCCAGGTCCCACCAGATGCAAATTGGGCAAATCTCTCCCCAGCTCTTCATTCTGCAACGCCATATTGGTAACTTGAATTGGCCATGGTGGGAGTATTTGCACCATGGAAATTGTCAAATAATACAAGTGAGGATGATTTTTTTTTCTGGATAGCCATTTTTTAAGCATTTACCAGAACACCACTGTCATCTTCCTTTCAATGCACAGCAAATCAGTCACTAAATTATTACATTGCTTACTCGAAAATATTTCTAGGATGCATCAACTTCTCTTTAATCCCACTGCCACCACCCAGATTCAGACCATCGTTATCATCTCTCTGGATTGCCAGTTTCCATATTTCCAGTTTTGTGTACTTCCAAATCATTTCCCATGCAACAGCCAGAGTAACGCTTCTAAAATGCAAAACTGAATATACCACTTTCCTGTATAAAGTTCCCAAATGGCTCTTTATTGCCCTTAGGATAAAGTCCAAATTCCTGAGCACAATGAACAAGCACCTGCACTTATTTATACATTCATCCATTCAGCAAATATTTATCAGGCAGCTACTATGTGCCAGGCATTATTCTCGCTGTAGGAATACAGCAGAGAACAAGATAGATCAAATCCTTGTCCTCTTGGTACTTACATTCTAAAGGGGTAATAAAAAGCATCGAAGAAGTAAATACATACATACCTTTCAGATCAATGTCTTCTGTGCCATCAACAAAACAAATCAAGAAAATAGGTCAGAAAATGAGAGTATGGTGGGAGTAAACCTTTCTGAAAAGGAGACCTTTGAGCAAGGACTTGTGTGATAAGAAGGTCTGGGACAGAAACATCCCAGACAAAAGTAGCAGGAAGCATGCAGGTCCTGGAGTGGGATCCGACCTCCTGATCTGGGCTACACCCACCTCTCCAGCCTTCTTCATGCCTCACCACTGTCCCTGTGCCTTCCTCCCACCTCCAACTGGAAGTGGGTGTATCTACTATGGTGTCTGCCTTTGTCACCCTGTCATCACTGCCTAACTCGTCTGGATACTGCTATATCCTAGCGCAGTGCCTGACCTGAAACAAAATGCCCAGTGAATGTTTGTTGAACAAATGGATGAAATTAAAAACCCCTTTTAAATTGGAGTTATAGGTTTTCTCTTTTAATTGGGGACATTTATACTTCAGAATAGAAAATGTGTTTATTCAACTTCGACAAAAAGATAATACAGCTCATTCAAAGAATTAATTTTCACAGCTTGGGAACTTCATTATGTTTCTTAAAAGTCCTTCAGAGGGCTGGCCCATGGCTTACTTGGGAGACTGTGGTGCTGATAACACCAAGGCCATGGGTTTGGATCCCTTGATAGGGATGGCCAGTTAGCTCACTTGGGAGAGTGTGGTGCTGACAACACCAAGTCAAGGGTTAAGATCCCCTTACCAGTCATCTTAAATAAATAAATAAAGTCTTTCAGGAGAGACACTTTCAGAAGAATTTTTGATCTTAGAATACAAGGCCTCTCTGTAGAAGCAGTTTCTTTATGGAGAAGAACACAGACCTCTAAATCTAGGCAGCTCCTCTCAAAATATCTTTGATCTCAAGATGTATTGAGTCATTTCAAGCCTCTGTTTGCATCTCATCTGCTAACATCCCATTGACCAAAAGCAAGTCACATGATCAAGACCAAAGTCGAGAGGCAGGGAAGTACACTTACTCTCTACTGGAAAGCACCCCAAGGTCACATGGTTCAGAGTGTGGATACACAGAGGGGTGAGGAAATGGGAACAATTCAATCTACCAAAAGTGTACAATTTTTTAAAGTTCCAACATAACCAAAGCAGTCTTCACATCTTCATGTAGAAAACGACCTACCCAAATGAAAAGTACTAGCATAATTTATTGCAAAATGTTCACAGAAAAAGAAATTTATTAAATTGGAAGACATTGAAGTGTAAGTGACTATGAATTCTTAACTAGTAAAGAAGGGGAAGTCAGAAAAATAAAGTATACCAAAACGGAAACACATGCTAGGGAAATTTGGAAATTTTAATTAACAAAAGCTGACTCTTGATCTGGTTTTGCTAAGTAAAGGAAACCATCTTACGTAACTCAGTTCCCATATTGTACTTTTTGAGAAGATTTTAACTTTTAATTTTGAAGTGATTTCAAGCTTACAGGAAATGCTGAGGAATAGTACAAAGAACTTCCATACACACTACACCTAGATTCACCAGTTGTCAACATGTTGCCTTACCATTTTGTGTGTGTGTGTGTGTGTGTGTGTGTGTGTATAGAGAGAGAGTATGTCTAAACCATTTGAGAATAAGTTACAGACATAATGCCTTTTTACCACTAAATACGTCAGTGTTTTTTTCCTAAGATCAAAGACATTCTCTACCATAATCAATTATCAAAATCCAGAAAGTAACACTGATGAAATACTACTATCTAATCTTCAGAACCTATTCTTATTGTACCAATTATCCCAATAATGCTCTTTCTGGGAAAAATATCTCTGACCCAGTATCATATATTGCATTTAGTTGTCATGTTGATTTAATGCCATTTACTCTGGAACAGTTTCTCAGTTTACATTTTTCTTTTATTACCTGGATCATTTTTAAGAGAACCATCAACTTATTTTGAAAAGACCCCTTAATTTGGTTTTGTCTGTTTCCTCACAGTTAGATTAAGTTTATGCATTTCGGGCAGTGTTGACACAGAAGTAGTGTTGTGTCCACCTCAGGACATCATATTAAGAAGCACATGATATTGGTCTGCACCCATTGTTGTGATATTAACTTTAATCACTCTGTTTCTCCACTATAAAGTTACTATTTTTTCCTTGTGATTGATAAGTGTTCTGTACAAAGATACTCCGGAACTATGTAAATATCCCAGTCTTCACAAACTTTTACCTGTTAGTTTTATCATTTATTGATAATTCTTACTGGAATCAATGTTACCAAGATGTTTCTAACTCTATCATCCCTTCTATGTGTATTAGTTGGCATTCTACTCTAATAAAGAGTTTTTCCTTTCTCGCATTCTATTTATATCAGTGTAGTCTCATGAATTCTTGTTTCATTCAATGGATTAGAAGCCATTACTATCATTTTGATGCTCAGATTGCCCAAGTAGGAGCCATATTATACTTTTATACAATAATAGACCCCCCCAAAATAGTGTAATGAGTGACCCCTCATTAAATGTCCTATCCAATCCTAGCTTAGAAAGAACTTAATGTAGGACTGTATCTCTGGTGTTCTTTCTTGTGTTTGTCATAAGTATACATTCTTCAAAATTAGTAATAAATCTTAACCTAAATTTACTGAGAATTCACTATGTGCAAGGCATACGGCTAAGCAATTTATGTGCATTACCTCATTTAACCTTTAAAAAAAATCCTATAAGACAGATATTATTGCTATAATACTCATTTTATAACTGAGAAGACCAAGTCTTAGCGAGGTTAAATAACAGCCAGGAAATGGGAAAACTGGCATTTAAACTCAGGTCATCTGACTTCAGAGATTTTATCCTTGGGCCTATGCTTAGATTTTAAGATTCCTAAAGGGTAGACTAAAGACCATATGTGGTAAACACCCAAGTCCCTACTTCCTCAGACACAGGGCTCTGTACTCAGAAGATCAGCCAAGCATGGTGTATAAGAGCACAAACACTAGAGTGAGGCTGGATTCCACTTTGGGCTCTTCCATCCATGAGCTGTATGACCTTGCCCTTTATTAGCTTCCACTTCCTCCCACCCGAATCACAAGTGGTAATAAGAGCACTTCGTAGAATTGCTTTAAGTACTGAAAGGATTCATGCAGGTAGAGCCTCTGGCATGGAGACATGGCATATCGTAGGCACACAAAACATATTTCTTTAAAAAAATATTAGGATGACCACAGAAAAATCTCTTCTTATGATCTTAAAGCTGAGCCACACTTGATCATCTCTTTGATATTACTTTAAGTAGTTCTTTCAAGCAAAAAATATTTATTGCTGCCAAACGACTGCTATCTTCTGACTTCTGACTCTCTGAGACTCTGAAAGCTCCTTCAAGAGTACCTTAAGATATTTCACATGTGGCCCAAATCTTGCTTTCATTAGTCATGAAATCAAAGGCAACATTAAATCAGGAGGTAAAAGAGACTTTTCCTAAGCTTTGCCTCACATTAGCATGTGAAAGACTCTGCATCAGCAAAAATCTTTTTTTTAATCAACCTAAACCTCTGACTAAATTAATAAGAGTTGAGTTTGACCTTTAAAATGCTAAAAAATACAGTTCCCTGTATAATTCTTGTTCATCCCTGGACCAAACCATTCTCATAGTAAATTATGGCACTAACAGCTGGCTGCCAATGAAGTCAACTATTAATTGTATGTTCACTGCACTGCCTGATATAAATCAATATGAGTAATGAGCAATTGTCCTCAGTCTATAGATACAAAGATCTTACATTGCAAAATAATTTAAGGTTGGCTGTCAGCCTTCTCAGACTAGATGTCATTTGGCCTCCTCTTTGCTGAAAATACGGCAAAAATGAACACACATTGAAAACCACCTGATCTACCATCTCTGCAGCAAACTTCTAGTCATCTTTATGAAAAATGGTGGTAGAAATGTCTTTTGACCGTGTATTCCAAATAAACAACTTCTACATTTTTATAAAACCCAATGAAATCCAAAGAATGTGGCTCAGGGGTCACTACTTTATGGCCTCCAACTCTCAAAATTCCTTCTCTGTTCACCACCTTCTACTTTTCCCACCCTCTCCTTTCTACCAACTTGCTCTCCATCTTCATAAGGGCCTCCTGTTTTTCTACTTCCCATAATAATTCTAGTTTCTCTCATCTCTTTGCCCAGTTTCACTCTCATAGACACTAAGGGCTAGTGACACTCTCATTTTACAGCTGACCATTCCCACCTTGGGAATTCCTTTTCCTCAGTCACCCCATTGTTCCCCTTCTCTAACTCTTGGGAGCAGAGTATTGTTAGAGGACATAAGGAAATGACAGTGACAGAATCTATTACAAATCCACCTTGTCTAACTTTGATGGGACTTCTATACGACTCAGAAATATTTATGTGCAGGTTTTACAAAGTGGCTTCTATAAGACACTCTCAGAATATGTTGACAAGTGTTTGGTGTGGGTGGAAAATTTGTGGTTACGTAAGTTTGCAAAACACTGATTTAAATTAAGCTAAACACATTTTTTTCCTGCTGTATTACACGGAGCCTGGTGTGCATTGTAGGTTTCCAAACAGAGAATACGTATGTACTTTTCTCAACATTTGTACAAACCTTTTCACAGAACAATCACAACTCTAGTATACTGTGAAACAAGTTGCAGAAATACCATATTAACTAATTTCTTATTTATTCCTAACATAGCTGTTCTGAACTATGTCTACCCTAAAAGCCCTAGACCCATTCTGGCCTTCTCAGCTGCAGTAAATGACTTCATTTCCGTAGAAGCTGGAGACCTTTTCACTTGAACTGTTCAGCTTCCCTCCTGTTCCCCTTCTGTTTCTTTCCCTCTTCCCCCCTGAGCTGAGGAAGTGGCAGCAAGGCACCCTGACAAGTCTCCCTCTCTTAATATCTCAAGACCTTATCCCCTCGCCCCATCTACAGAAACTTCCCCCATCACTTTTTTTTTTACACTTTCAAATGTAAAGAAGCTCTCTCTTCCTTACACTTGAAACTTCTCTTGTTTTCTTTCCCGTATCTACAAACATGTCAACTCTCATCTGGCATAAAAACTCTCTCCACCTGCTATCGAGCTGCCTTCAGCCTCTCCCCATCCTTCTCCATGTACTCTGGCCACCACAAACGATTCCTTGACTGTGTCCTGCACTGTCCTGACTGCAGGCTTTGCTCATACTGTTAAGCCCAGCTGTGATTATTACCATCTTTCCTGTTTCACATGCAAATTCACCCCAGAGCATTCAAGGCCCAGCCAAATAAATGGGGTCTCTTCTGCCTCTATTTCTTTAATGCCTATCTATTTTGTTTTATATTTTTACAGGCCCTGTAAAAGTTTTAAATCATTTTTATTAAGCCAGTTTACAAAACGTATTTATTTCAAATATACAGTTTGATGAATTTCAACAAATGTATACATTCATTTAACCATCACCATAATCTAACATTACCATGACTCCATGAAGTTCCCTCAATACCCTTTGCAGTTAGTCTATCCACATCCAGCCCTAGGTAACCACTGACCTGCTTTTTTGTTCCTATAATTTTTGCCTATTTTATAAATGAATGCAATGTTCAATAAATATCAACTAGTTTGTTTGATATTGTTGGTTAATAGTACTGTTTAAGTCCTCTCTATCTTTCCTAATTTTCTGTCTACTTCTTCTATCAACTGTAATATGGATGGCCTATTTCTCATTTTAGTTTTGTAGTTAGATGAGTATTTACCATGTCTTCTTAATGAACTAGCCCTTTTATCATTTTAAAATATCCTTTATCTCAGGTAATAGTCTTTGTCCTGATGTTTTCTTTATCTGATGTTAACATAATTCCCTCAGCTTTCCCATGATTAGTATTTACATTGTATCTTTTCACTTCTTTCCTACCAGAGTCTATATGTAATAAAGTGTGTTTCATGTACACAGCATATAAATGGGTCTTGATTTTTTCCCAGCTCTATAATCTCTGCCATTTAATTGGGATTTTTAAACCATTTACATTTAAGTTACTTATTGATATGCTAGTACTTAATTCAACCCTTTTACTATTTTTATTCTATTTATTCTTTTTTTCTTTCTTCATTCTTTACTCTTCTCTTGTTTTATTTAGAATGAATTGAATTTTTTTTTAGTATTTTATTTTATCTCCACAACTGGCTTATTAGTTGTATCATTTTAGTTGTTGTTCTATGACTTGCAATACGCCCCTTTAATTTATCACAGTCTCCTTTCAAATAATGTTATACTTCATATACAATGAAAGAATCTTACAAGTTCTTTATCCCATTATTTACGCTATAGTTGAGATTTTAATTTGATGATATGAATTGAACAATACATGGTTACTATTTTTGCTTTAGACATACAATTGTCAATGATTTCCACTTCTGGTATAGATAAGTAGCTACTTTCAGAACAACCCTCCATAAATAATATCTATAAATTATTGACAAAATATTTTTTTAACTATCTAAAGGCACTGGAGAAAGAACAAAAACAGGCAGAAAAAGGAAGAAAGTCAATTGGATGAAGGGAATGGCTCTGGATGAGTTTCCCATTTTTTTATTACTTTTAGCTTGAGAGCAAGTCCAGTCTGCACTAGATAGAACTTCTGAAATTCTGATGGAAAACCTCCAGTCACACTGGCCTGAAGAAATAAAACATGAGAATCGAGATCATTACAGCTTCTTGAAAGTGATGGCAGAAAAAACCCAGAGAGGTGAGAGTCAACAGTGGGGACCCCAAATCTCAAATTCTGGTGTAAACATTGCCAAATATCTGGCTGACACCTGAACCATGCACATGTTAGGCAGCCTCCAAACAGCCCAGACAAAGCTAAGAGAATTAAATGGAAATTTAAGCTACCACCCAGCACAGGGGAAACAGAAATTGAAGTCTGAGTTCAGCCAAGTAAACTGCCTGAGAAAAAGGAAACAATCTCCAGAATAACATAACAGAGACCAGAATTTTCACAACATATCATTTATAATGTTCACGATAAGATATAAAACTACTCAACATAGGGGCCGGCCCGGTGGCGCACTGGATAGTGCGCCGCTTGGGAAGCGCGGCGGCGCTCCCGTCCGAGGGTTCGGATCCC
>NW_007730496.1:47531-49134 GCF_000696425.1 Galeopterus variegatus | reverse complement strand
ACGTACAGACCGGCTCCCACTCACTGGCTGAGCGAGGCGCGGGAGCAACGCCGAGGCTTGCGATCCCGTCGCCGGTCCCCGGTCCAGTACGGGGGCAACACTGAGGGTTGCAATCCGTTGCCGGACACGGAAAAAAGACAAAAAAAAAAAAAAAACTACTCAACATACAAAAAAATTCAAGAAAATATGATGAATTCTCAAGAGAAAAGACAATCATAAGGATCTCTTAAATCATAAGATGCTCCAGATGTTGGACTTAGCAGAGATTTTAAAGTAGTTTTATAAACATGCACAAAGACATAAAGGAAAATATGCTCATGCTGAACTAAAACAAACTATCTCAGTGGAGAAACAAAACTATTTCTTAAAAAAAGATGGAAATTGAGTAACTGAAAAATACAATATCTTAAACATAAAGAAATTCAGTAGTACATATTAATAGTACATTGGAGATAATAAAGGAAAGAATCAGTGTACTTGAAGATAGATCAATAGAAATCAAACTACCTTAATAACAGAAAGAACAGAGACTGAAAAAGTTTCGACAGAGTCACAGAGATGTGTGGTATGCAAAATCTATTATATATGTATTTGGAAACTCAGAAAGAGAGAAGAGAAAGAATGGGATGAAAAAAAAAATATATGAACAAATAATGCCTAAAAAAGCTCATTGAATCTAAGCAGCATTAATACAAAGAAAATTACAAAGGCGTATTTTCCCTCTTAATATCTTTATAATATGTATGATTGTTTAAAGCAAAAATTATAACATTGTATTATGGGTTTTACAATATGTAAGACATGATATAACTATAGTATGAAGATGAGGAAGGCATATATAAACCTTTACTGCTAAAAGCTTTCTATATTTTATAAAAACTAGTACAATAACAACACCAAGTAGACTGGAAGGTTAAGGATGTATCATGTAATCTCTAGAGAAACCACTAAAAAATAATGAAAAACTGTATAGCTAAAAAAGCCAACATGTAAATTTAAACAAAATTCTAAAAAATTTTGTAATTAGTTCAAAAGAAGATAGAAAAGATGGAAAAGAGAAATAGAAAAAAGAGAAGATAAAAAGAAGTCAAATAAAATCCAATCATCTCAATAATGATATTAGCCCTGTCCGAGTGCAATGTTGTTTGCAGGTAATTAATTGATCACAACCAGTTACAGATTTCTTTTTTTTCTTCTCCACTCCCACTGCTTCACTTGACTAGCCTAATAAAAAATAAAATAAGTAAAATGAAATGACATTGAAAGGTAATGCACTAAACATTCCAGTTAAAAAGCAAAAACTGTTGTCAAAATGGATTTTTAAAAAGCAAGAGCTAACTATATGCTGTCTACAAGAAACAAGTTAAATACAAAGACACAGATAGGTTGAAAGCAAAGGGATTAAATATATATATATATATATATAACGCAAACAATAAGTATAAGGTGGCTGGAAGTGCAATACTAATATCAGCTAAAGCAGGCTTTAAGACAAAAAGTATCATGGAGATATAAAGGATCATTTAATAATGATAAAATGGTGGGCCGGCCCGGTGGTGCACTGCTACAGTGCGCCGTTTGGGAGCGCGGCGGCGCTCCCGCT
>NW_007730496.1:16296-46504 GCF_000696425.1 Galeopterus variegatus | reverse complement strand
GAAAAAAAAAAAAAAGACAAAAAAAAAAAAATAATGATAAAATGGTTAGTTAGTTAATCAGAAAGCAGAGTCACTGATCAGGAAATGGATTTACAAGGCATTGTGAGCCTTTCCCAGGGTCTTGCTGCAGTCAAGAGTGTAAGTAGAATGATACTTTTATACCAAATCATAAATTATGCAGAAAATTCCGGTCCCAATAGCACAAAAAAGAGAGCCCTATAAAAAGGGTATTTTGATAATAATGAACGGGATAGTTGAGGCTGTAGTCTCTGAGGTTAAACTTTTTTAAAGTGAGACTGTTTAGTTTTAGTGACAAAGGGTGAAGGAGACACAATCAAAATTATTATAATTTTAAATGGAATGGACAGCTTGAACATGGACTCATTAATCAAACCCTAGAACACCAGAGTACCAATTGAAATTGGAAAGAAGTTTTTATAGTGAAAAGGAAGGAAGATAGCTAACATGGAAAATCTGACTTTCAAACAATGAGACAGGCTGGGGGAAAAATGTGTGTGGGGGGGTAATTTCAATACAATTTGAGGTAAGTTGAGATTTAATTTAATGAAGAAATACCTATTATTGTGTCCAGAACAGTACTAAATAGAACTGTTTAAAATATGCACTTTCTCTTTAAGATTTATAATCTATCTGATAGAAGTATCCATTCATGGATAACCATTCAAAAGTAAGTTTCTAAGAGAATGTAGTTGTGTTTCAGGCATAACTCTAACCTTCTAAACTTTTTTGGTGGCATTGTTAGAGATAAAAATCTAACAAGTAGACTATGCTTGGCTCTATGACCATGTTCCTTATGTTACCATATTCTCAATGAAAACTATAAAAAATAAACTATAATTTTCTGTTTACCTAAGACTCTACATTTCATTAGTTGAAAAAGTAACCTACATAGGAAAACAAGAAACATGAACGAAAATGCAAGTTAATATCATAAAAAGTGAGGACATGCACAAGCCCTGACTGCAGCAGAGCCTAAGTGTGTGCTTATGGCAAGTCTTCTGGAAGGCCAGCACAGCAATGCTGGCTTGAGAAAGCAGTTAGCTTAGTGATCAAGAACATGGATCCTGGAGTCAGGCTACCATGGTTTGGATATTGGCTTTGGCATGGAAAAGTTGTTTCGCTTTGATAACTCTCAGGTTCATTGTCTGTAAAATGAGGATAGATATAGTATCAACCATACAGACTGGTTGTAAAGATTAAATCAGATAAGTCCATGTAAAGCACTCCACACAATGTCACACACATGGCAAACACTCCACACAATGCCATGCACATGGCAGACACTCCTTAAAATACTATTATTAATAACAGCTCCCTAGGTCTAAGTGATATAATACGAAGAGTAAAGAGTCCCAGCTTTTCCATCAGTAGCCAGGTAAGCTTGGGTGGGGAGGGGTCCCTTAATCTCTAGGACAGTAGCATTGTTTGCATGTCTATAAAAAAGAAAATAGTAATAATATTTGCCTCATAGTGAAAATTTCAGTGGGAAAATAAAATAAGATGTACGCAAAAAATGCTTTGTAATACATAAAGTGCTGAACACATATAATTTATTTTTATGCTTAACAATTCCCTCGCCCCACTTTTTTTTGTTTGTTTTTAATTTTTTTAAAAAATTTTTATTGAATCAAAATTGATTATACATATTTTGGGGGTTCAACCTTGAGATATGTTGATCAAATCAATATTAGTAGGATATATATTGTTACAAATTATAATTATTTTTTACGCCCCTTGTCCATTCTCTCCCCTCCCCTTTCCGTCACCCTCCCCCCTCTAATCACCCTAGATTTCTTCTCTCCTTCTGAAAGAATAATGGTTACTCTGTTGATTTGTTGCCTAGATGATCTGTCCATTGCTGAGAGGTGTGATCAGGTCCCCCAATATTATCATAGAGCAGATGCTTCTTCTGTCACTATGAAATGGGCTCTGTGGAGAGAGACATCCTTCTTTATCTCTGCTGGTGACTCTCCTTGTGTCAATGCACTCCAGTGGTTGGCGGACCATCTGCCTGATGTTTGTGGTGTCTAGCTGCTTTCACAGCAGCCATGGTTATTGTGGTGGCTGCGGTGGGCCACCCACATGGAGGTGTTGTTTTTGGCATGTTCTTTGGCACTGGCAATATGCCAGGTTGTGGGAGGGGGGTCCAGTCCCTGGCTCCATGCCTCAGGTCCACAGGTGGGCCCCGAGGTGCTGGCATGGGGTGCCTGATTCTGGGAGGGCGGTCTGGTCCCCCTCTCCATGCCTCGGGTCCCCAGGCAGGTCCAAGGCTCTGGCGGGGTGAGCATGGTTGTGGGTAGGCAGTCCGGTCCCCCTCTCCATGCCTCGGGTTGCTGCCTCACCCCACTTTAAAGAAATTTGACTGCCTATATTTCTGTCTGCTGTGTTCACAAATGTATCCTCAGCACTCAGAACGGTGATTGGCACATAGTAGTGCTCGATCAATATTGTTGAACGAATAAATGAATATCACATTTCTATAATTTTGAAGTTCATTTTGTTTGACTTTTTATCTCCCTGAAGTTAGTATAGATGAGGAATCTGAAGGTAAGAGAATTGTCACCTACACTTGCATTAGTGTTCTATTGCTCTGTATCAAAATTACCACAAACTTAGTATCTTAAACCAACACCCATTTATTAGTCATAGTTCTGTAGGTGAGAAGTCTGGTGCAGTGTAGCTGGGTCCTCTGCTCAGGGTCTGGACAATCAAGGTGTTGGGTGAGCTAAATTGTCCTCTGGAGGCTCGACTAGGGAAGGATCTAATTCCAAGTTCATCCAGGTTGTGAGCAGATTTCAGTTCGTTAAACCTGTAGGTAGAAGGTCCCTATGTCCTCGCTGGCTGTCAACCAAATAGGCTGCCGTTCCTTCTCGTATGGGCCCCTTCCTATGCAGTTCACAGAAGGGAGGCAGCAGAATCTCCCTCTCAGTGAATCCCTCTCGTGCTTAGAATCTCTCTGATTTCTTCTGCTCATCAGCTAGAGAAAAACTCTCTGCCTTTAAAAGACAACCAAATAATCTCCCTTTTGCTATGGGATATCTCATCATACACAGATATCTCATCATATGCAGAGAGGTTCCACCCACACTTAAAGGGAAGGGGATTATACAGGGCAAGGGTCGTTGAGGGTTATTCTTAGCATTCTGCCTACCACATACACTATATTGTATCAACAAAGAAAGACTGTCATAACATATTGGTAATTTTTTTTAAAGCTGATAATGGAACATGTGCCCAAGATGATTCTTTATTTTATAATTTATGTGTCTAAATATGCAAGAAAAGGGTCTGACAGGCTGTTCACAAATGGTTATCCCTGGGGAGTAAGTGAGAATAAGTCTCTCACAATAAGTATACACTGTCCTTAAAACTGAAAATAATAAAAAGAGGAAAAAGAAATTGACCCTTTTACTTTAAATGTTGTTTCTTTTTAAAATGTAAATTATAAATACAACTTTCTCCTCCATTTTCATTTGGCTCATTAATAATGCAACAGAGTCAAATAAAATAACTTCCCCTTTAAAACATCTTTCTCCAAGAGTTTTACAGATATTTCCTTATTAATGATCCTGAGTTCTCACACTGCACTTCCCCAGATTCTTCTTGCTGGTCCCAAAGGCAACAAGAGCTTCTCAGCTCTATTAACCCCACTCTTCTATGCTATGGACTCAACACCATTATTTTTATCAAGTAAGATAGGTCTCATCTACTTTTTTCTGCCCAAGGAAGGAAAATAAAACCTCAGAAAACTCTCCAGTTTAAAGAAAATCACTGTGCTGTAGCACAGCACAACTGCACGAACCATGTTTGCAGCAGTAGATTGGATTAGCTGTATATTGTACAATGAACGAGTTAGAAATCCAAGCAGTAGGTATGCTCATATTTTGTTGTAAAACTCATGTGTCAAGATGTCTTTGACAAGCAATATTTCCATCCTTAAATTGAGCAATGGGTTCAAGCCTGAAAAAAAAAAAAAAAAAGGGAATGTATTCTGCAATTGTCTTCTAAATTGTTTACTGATACTTTTCTTACACTGAAAAAGCAACCCTTCCAATATAAAGAGATTTCAAGCCAAAAAATAGGCCCTAATTAAATCAGTTGTGTTGCATTATATCATGTGAACAATGCAGGTGTACAGCAATATTTCCATGTAAAATTTAGATGAAATATATTTATAATCCAAGGATATGTAAACATGGGCTACCTCATATATTGCCTGTCATCTGTTCAAAACAACTCTAAACTCTAAATATAATAGATTCTTGGCTAGAGTGAGGGGTACCAACAAGATTTTATAACATATTTAAACTTCATTCTGATTTCTACACAGTAAAATTCTCAAATAAGGTAGAAAAAAAGTCCAGAATTAGCGATATGTAAACATGGGCTACCTCATATATTGCCTGTCATCTGTTCAAAACCACTCTAAACTCTAAATATAATAGATTCTTGGCTAGAGTGAGGGGTACCAACAAGATCTTATAACATATTTAAATTTCATTCTGATTTCTACACAGTAAAATTCTCAAATAAGGTAGAAAAAAAGTCCAGAATTAGCTGTCTTTTGTGCTTCAGTACCAAACCTTACACTATCTACTCTTGTAGTTGCAATAAAAATTTTCTTGTTGTGCCTCAGCACCTCCATCTTTAACTGTCCACACAAAGCCTGTTGGCTCCATATTTTTTGAAAGTACTATAGCAATATAACATATAAATCAAAAGAAGTATTAGCAAAGAAGAGGTGGTCACCTTGAATAACTTTCCTTAGCTGCCTACTAAGGTAAGGAGTAAGATAGATTTTCAATGTTTTAGCAGTGTGTGATTTCTTTTTGTTACTGAGATACAGATTTTTCATTTAAAAATGCATGATTCATCTTCAGAAAGATGTATCTAAATCTTTCAAAGCACTGAGCGAACAGACATTAGACCATACATTATTATATGGAAGTAATCTGGAAAGACAAAAATGCTACATACATTTTTAAAATTATCAATATTCCCAGTGTTTAACTTCTGAAATATATGGGGTGCTGAGTGAAGCTGACTTTTCTAGTTAACTAAAAGGTGGGCTCTAGTGTTTTAGCTAGTACTACTGGCTTTCAACATGTTCACGAACATTTCCCTGAATGCTTCATTGACTATGAGGGATTGAAGAACTGGGTTTGTTTAATTCTATAATGTCCCTTTAAGGTATGTAATTAGTAAAAATGGGGCACAAGGAAACTTGAAAGACAGAACCATAGCTAAAGAATACAGCAAACAGCAAAAAGGACCCATATGTTTTAAATTTTCAAAGTTCCATCTCTCATGTGAAATAAAACTTTAAATAATAGCTCTTCTGTTTCTTAAACAGCACAAAATCTGTATAATAAAGATATCATTGAATTAGTGAACACAATGCTAGCTGCTTTAATGGATAAAATCTGAAATCTCAGTGGATTTTCAAAAAGGACACTTATTTCTCATTTAAAGTTCAGGAAGCAGTGGAGAGCAGGAACTCCACACAGTCATTCAGGGACTCAGGCTCTGAAGGCTCTGTCATCTTCAACTGCTACCCTGAGGGTAACATCCAACCAGTAGATGGAGCAAGAGGGAGAGTGGTGCATCGTGCAGTGTTTACAGGTCAGGTCTAGAAGTGATGTGCTCACTTCCATCCACATTCCATTGGCTTGACCTCAGTACTATAGTCACATCTAAATGAAAGAGAGGCTGGAAAATGTGCTGTAGCTGTGTATCCAAAAGAAAAAAAAAAAAAAAAGGAAAAAGCCAGTTGACTGCTAGCCAGTTTCAGCCAAACTACAAATGTACTCTTAACCCCAATTCAAAAAAAAGGAAGAAAAAACCAAACATCAACAGGAAAAGAAATGTTCTTCTAGCAGAACAATTTAGTTTCACTTTTCTAGAACTTCCATTCTTCCAAGCCATTCAAGCCCCAGTTCTTGCTCTTATATTGGACGGTATGTCCATTCACATGCCATTCAAAAAAAGAATCATAAAATATGGAAATAAAGGGCAGAGCAGAAAACTTATGCAATTTAATGCTCAGAAGTTTGTGAGCCAACTTGATTTGCTAATCTACAGTCTGTGCTTCTGGAGAGGAGAAGAAGGGGGAGTTCACAATCCACAAACCAATTTGTGTTGTTTCTGCAACACTGCAAAAGTGCAACTCATGAATATGCTAATGAAATTGCAATGAGAGTTTTGGCACTATTTCATCACCTCAACTAGATTAGAGAGTAATAACACTATAGGTTTACACGTCTTCAGAAACTGCTGTGGTAGTAGAAAAAAATTGGATCTATGATATTTATAATGCAACAAAAATTACAACCATGCTATAATAAAATAATAACAATTATTTTACATGTAAGTAATAGTTTGCAGCAGACACACACATACAATAGTTCACTATTAAAATCTTTCACTGCTTTCCCTGTTTGTTTTTTCGGTGCTAATATGAGCCTATTTCCAAAGATAGAAAACAGATTAAAAAATGTAACTACTGGGGGAAAAATTTTATTGGCAAGGCAGGAATCTCCTTCAGAAGCATTTAGCACATTTCTTTGATCATTAAGATATCACCTTAAGGTTCTGAGAACAGAAAGACTCAGAAAAATCTATTACCTTTGTCACCTAATTACTAATGTTAATAGTCAAGTGATGTCCTGGGACTCTATTTAAGAGTTCATGAATACATTGCTTTAAGAAAGTAGCCTCTTCAACAGGTAGGAAACCATACAGAGGCCAAAAGATTAAAGTCTTCAACAGTTTTATTAAGCAGGCCCATTGCCACAAAAAGGATTCTGAGCCTTTTTTCCAAATGGAGTCCAAAGTGTCTGCTTTGATACTTCAGCTGGGCTGATCCCCCTGTAATACCAGAAACTATGCTCTGCCTCCAACTTCCAGGTAGAAGTTCTCATTAGGAACACCAGAGGTAAAGGAACAGATGGTGAATAAAAATCCAAAGCTTCAAGGCTTTAGAATCCTCTCTGATGCCTGAAGGATCAGGATGCTACTGGTTCCATAAACTGAGAGGATGCTACTGATTTTCTCACTCTTTTTTTAAAGGCACATTATAAAAAATATACTAGGGTTTCCTTTAAATTTGTTTAATCAAGAGAGAAGAAACATTTCCCCAGATTAATGAGTAATAACCTTCTGTTTGTTAGGAGATATGTAGCCACTAAATATTTCCATACATATCATCTCAAGTAATACCATCCATCCATCAGTATGAACCTAGGCATCCACTTATTTAAGACTCTAAAGATCTGAAAATGATAAAATTACAAGTCTATTTATATAGATCCTCCATCCTTCTGACGTGTGCAGTCAGTTTATAATTTTTCAACACAACAAAAAATATTTTGACCAACTCCAATGACACTTTCAAAGTATCCATGATTCAGAATGCCTTTATTTTGAGGGTGATTAGGTACTATTAAATTAAGAAGATTTTGCTTATAAAGAAGTTTGCTGAGATCTAAGAAAAGGAAATAATTCATTCTAAGTGTATATAAATAGCACTTTGCACGTGTGGACTTTTATGAACTTACATTTGTGGGTGCACGTATGTGTGGGTGGATGGATGGATGGACAGACAGACAGACAGACATGAGCATAGGAAAGAAAAGAAGCAGTCAAAGTGTAAATTATCCTTGAGTTGGTTTCTGTTGTGAGTTTTGCGTTTACTTTAATCACAAACACACACCCAATTGCCTCAGGTGACGTAGTTGTCATAAATAAGCTCCAGGTCGAATATAGGAGACTTGAGTTCTAGCTCAGTCTTGTCTTGTCTTTTTTCTTTTCTTTTATTTTTAATTTGGCAAAGTATGACACAGAAAGGTCAAAGATCCCTTCCAGCTCTAAACTTCTATGAGTCTCTGCCTTTGCTTTACCTTTGCAGACCTGGCCTCTATGACCACACAAGCACCTCTACATTTCTTTGGATCTTGTTTTAAATAGCTGTAAAACTATGTTATACATGCTCTATCTATCTCACAGGAATAATCTAGGGGCGAAAGATTATCCCTGCCACATGTGTCAATCTGAAATATTTGGGTTGTTATTGGATTAATTCAGGAAGCCTATAATCTAGATAAAATACATCAGGAAGAAAAATAAATAGCACCATAAAGGATCATTTATATAGAGACTCATTTTTCTTTGTTCCTTTTTATTTTCTTTTTATACTTACTTCATTTAACCAAAGCCTTAAGTGGCTTGGTATCAAAAATGACTTCAAGAAATAAACACTGAAAATTAAAACTGCAAAAACTACTGAAGGTAAAAGACTAGTCTGGGGAGGAAAAGCAATGTAGAAAAATTCAAATATATAAAAGAGTAGAATTTTTAAAAACTTGTATTTCTACAAAGGGACTGAAAATTAAAACTGCAAAAACTACTGAAGGTAAAAGACTAGTCTGGGGAGGAAAAGCGATGTAGAAAAATTCAAATATATAAAAGAGTAGAATTTTTAAAAACTTGTATTTCTACAAAGGAAACAATAGTTTATTAAAAAGTTAAGAACTTTTAGTTCAGTCAATTATAAAATAAGTAGATTTTTATTCTAATGAAGTAACACTTTACAAAAAGCAGAGAGTATAAATGCAATTTAATCTAATATGACCATCTAGACTACACTATGTTGTGGTTCTTAGGCTCTTCTAGTAGTGAACCTTGTTTGAGAATCTAATGAAAGCTATAGACCTCTTTCTAGAAAAATACACACACATGCAATTTTGCACATAAATTCAGGACCCTACTGTGCCATGGACCACAGGTTAATGACTCCTGATTTACAACGTTACCACCCTGTTTATAAAGTACCAGAGCTCTTGGATCAGAAGAGTCTAAATTTGAAGGGTTATTTACATAAATTTGCATACTCTATTCAATCTGTTCTACTTCCATGTTTATAAGATAAATTATTTAGTCTAACCTACTGCGATAGTATTCAAATCCAATATCAATGACATGATATACGTAAAATATTTTAGCAGGTTTTTAAGCCAATCAATTTAATCACATCTCACAACAAAGGCATAGCTAGAAACACCCTGGCCAAAATAAAGACTGTTGCCCCATGGGCTTTCATACAGTGAAGCTGGGAATACCCTGACTTGGTCTTAACCACCAAAAAAGATCACAGCCCCTTCCTGATATCCCCTGTGCCTCAGGCAGCCCTGTAATGTGATGACACTGCCCTTGGTAGTTTATTTACTAACCATCAAAGCTATTCTTTCATTATCTTCAGAATGTAATGGTTATTTTATGAAGGCTCATTAAATTTAATGAGATACAGCCATGTTTATTGCCATCCTATAAAAGGAGTAGGGGGGAGACCCATCTTCAAACTGACTCTTGCTTTTGTGGAGTACCAAAAATACAATGTCAGCCTTTCCACTGTACTCAGAACAAGGCACTTCAGAATTCAGAAGTCATTCCCAAGAGTCAAAGTTGATTAGGATCATTATTACCATCGTTATTATTATTACAACATGGCATTATTACGATAAGAGCATTAGCCACAGTAATAATAGCATCAATAATAATAGCGACCAGTTATTGTGCATTAACCGCATGCCAGGCATCACTATAGGCACCTGGCATACAAGTATTATCTCATTTAATTTAGTTATTCCATAAGACATAAAACCAGAAGATGCTACCTTTTCATGTATAATCTGGAGCCTCATTATAGTCTAAAGATTGCAAAGTGAGATGTGATGCCTCGTAAGAGCTCTGTAAGAAGAGCAAAGGAGGTGGAGCCGGCCCGGTGGCGCACTGCTACAGTGCGCCGCTTGGGAGCGCAGCGGCGCTCCCGCCGAGGGTTCGGATCCCACATACAGACCGGTTCCCGCTCACTGGCTGAGCGAGGTGCGGGCAGGTTAACAACCAGATGAAACGAATAGAAAACAATACAGTGTCAAGGTACGGAATCTGAATAAGAAGTCTGCCCAGCCACCGGGAAAAAATAAGTCTAAAGTAGGATGCTTATCTGTAGAATTCTTAACAATTCTGAAATCACACTGAAAGTTACCTTACCAGGATTTTGTCTTGTGGGCACCCCACATATGCTCATGTGATGCCATTAACAGTCTACCAGTCAATTTAAGAGGAAAGATGTTTCTCTTTAGGGACAACACAGTCCCATAAGAAATTATCCCTTGGAGAATGCAAATCATTTTCTTCAGGAGCCATAAAGAATTGTTTAGTAAATTACTTTACCCAGGCACTTATAGTCTTCCTGTGAACTGCTCTTACATCTCACTTAGTTGCCAAAAAGAAATTCCCAACTGTGGAGACCAGGTAAGCCATTTACATCCCATTGTGTTTACCGTCGTACACACGATGGGACAGTTTGAATTAAACAACACTGATTTATCATCACACTTGATTCTTGTTTACAAAAGTGTAGAGTGAGGTAAGGACAAAACTTCATTGTTCTTAAAACCAAAGCAGCTGCTAGGCCGGCCGGTGGCCGGTTTGCTCACTAGCTGAGCGTGGTGCTGACAACACCAAGCGAAGGGTTGAGATCCCCTTACCGGTCATCTTTTAAAAAAAAAAAAAAAAAAAAAAACCAAAGCAGCTGTATACACTTCTTAAGCCCTGTGCTTCTATCGTGTTAAACTATATGAAAAACACCAGCTGCAAATTAAGATAAAAAAGAGTTCGTGGCTTTAAAATGTTTCATAGAGGCAACATGGTGCAACAGTTTAGAGCCTGAGTTTGCATCCAGATTAATACCTCCATAATCGTAGTCCCCTCTCTGAGCCTCAGTAGCTTCATTGGTCAAATGGGGCTCATATTAATAGCACCTACTTCATAGGGATGTTGAGAGGATTACATGAGATGATATAAAGCACGATACATAGTGCCTGTTGCATAGTAAGCTCCCAATAAATGACAAATATTACTAAAATTGGTAAAGGAAAAGTTAAAAATTATATTTACATAAAGTTATTTTCACCATTCTAAGAAATGAGCTAGAACCTCTAAAGAAACTTTAAAAGGTAAGGTGAGCTTGTCTGTGCTTATTCAGATGAAGTTGAATAAAAGTCTATTCCTGTTTTAATGCAGTGATCTAATTAACCTTTTGCCAGTATTAAAATGACCTTGAATTGGTCTTGTGACCTCAAATGCTTAATGTTGTTGACTTTAAACAGGCTTTTGTGGGATAGTCAGAAATAGCATCTGGTGAAATGGGCAAAAGGTCAAAATCATTTACTTTGTAATAAATAGCAAATACATTTTGCATTACCTTCTTACAATCGGAAGAAATGCATGAAAGTCATTTGCCAAAGCAAGAAGGCAAAATATTACATAAGGAATTTAGAACAAATAAAAAAATTCCAAAAAGGATCCAGCATTGATTTTTCGTCTCATGCCACTTATTTTATACCAAGAAGTGATTAAATTCTTCATTTTTATAAACTAAAGAAATACATTTCCAACTAACATTAAAATGAAGTAAAGATGAATGTAATTAAACAGCACTGATTTATCATCATAAACATTCCTGTCTCAGGCAGAGAAATCACTGAGCTATAGTGAAATGAAAAGATAAATGTAGCTTGTGAAAATGTCAGAACTGAAGAACTATATGATTTCTAAAACTGTTTCTTATTTTACAAATGTTTATGCTTCAAAAACTAAAACTCTAGTAGCATCTCTCATGTTATCCACAATCTTTTGAGTGAATGACTCAGCCTATTTTATCAACAGAACCACGTTTAGAAGATTAGTTTCAAAAGAGAATCCCAGCCATGAAAAATAGTACATGGTTTTAATCATAACCAATAAATATAACTATATCTGATTTTTGTGCCTCTTATTGAAATCTTGCTGTTCCCCCTCTCCCTCTGACTATTAGTATAGCAGGTTTCTTTCTATTCTTATAACTCTAAGCTAAGTGTCATTGGTATGTAAGAATTGTAATTATTTCTGATATGGCAGAAGTAAATGTATTTTTTTATTTACAAATTCCATTCATCGGCTTACCTGTCCACTTTCGTTTGAAAAGGACAGCAAAAGGAGGGCATGAAAGCATTCAAATATACTGTTAATACGTGTTCAGTCTGGAGTCTTTATTCAAAATGAAATCAAGTTCAAATGCCTGCCTGTCCAGCATTGTTAAGAAAGATTTATAATGCATCTCTTTATTGAAAATATATCCAGCGTTTCTCCCTTCCCTGTAATAATTGTTAAGCTATTTAGTCAATATTTGGCTTCCATGCGTAACTACCCACATTATGCAGAGCCACTTTATGCCTCTAGTGATCATGTAGAGCCATCATTCCTCCTTATATTCCTCCAAGTTCAAATGCTTGCCTCTGCAGTGGACTCTTTCAGTTATCATTTATATCAGTTATCAGTTACAAGCTGATCATTCCAATCACTCTATTATTAATTTTTTATTGCCCCAGGCCATGCCCCATTCAGATCCTAAACTGTTTCCTTTTGCAAAAAAAAAAAAAAAAAAAAAAAATCAAGCCATAAATGCCAACTATTTGTAGTGCATTATCATTTGTAATGTCCTAATTATTTTACATAATCGATAACATCAAGTGCCTTTTCTTGTGGACTTTCTGTTTATTTACATTTTATTCCACACACGTCAGTTTCCATCAAGAGCAAAACCAATTTTCTTGTCCTATGTCTGCTCTCAAGACAACCTTAATTCACCATAAATCTATTTGTGTTCACTACATAGTTAGACTCAGTTGGTTATGTTGATGTAATCCTGGGGCCAAACATGTCTTGTCTGCAAAACAAGACTTAAATATAAACTCAAAATGCTACCCTGATGATGACCATAGTGACTGGAGGTGGAGTTTTATTTCATTGTTGTTATTTTTGCAGAGGTCTCTGTTTATGATGTGATGCATTTGGGCCTAAGCACATTAGCTGCATTATTCATTGGGTACATTTGTCAGAACATGCGTGTGTATAAAGAACTAATGATCCATATTAAATTAATGGCGCTATAAAAAAGAAAAATACTCCATACAAGCAGCTATGTCAGAAACTACAGACTTTGATAAACCATAGAAAGGACCTAATCAGATGAAGCATTGGACTGTTCTGTCTCCAAAATTACATTTCTAGAAATGTACTTGTACACAATGTTGGTTTTATTAAAACAAATTAATTCAGTCATTAAGGAATCATAAGGCAAGTGTCTCATAAGTCAGGACCTCCAGTGTAACAAATTGATTAAATGACTGTGTAATAGTCTCTTTAAACAAATCTAGTGTAACAAGTTAATAGATCTGCTCAATTACCATGCTGGGTGATGAGGATGTGGGCGACTCTCTCATTAAATCGGGGAGATTGTCCTTAGGAGTTTTTTTCCACTTTTCTCTCTATTTTTCTGTGTAGTCTGTGTTGTATTTTGGATTTGAGGTTTATTTTAAGGCCTCTGAAAATTGATTGGCAATTAAAAATAAAAAACTGAATTTGATGCTGCTGACTTCTCCAGTGGATTTGTCAGCTGTTTCAGACCAGTGTGTTCTCTCTCTCCCCGGCCCTCACCCCCCAGCCCCCGCCGCCTCAAGCCTGGGCGTTGCCTGAAGGGATTCGGGGCACCACCCATCGCCCCCACTCGGTTCTCATTACGGAAAATATCGAAGTCCCACTCGGATCAGTCTAGAGCTTTCCTTGGTTTAGCAAAATTTGCAGCAATGCGTTCTAACCAGGGAAACTTGGGCGGACCCGAGCGCGTGGGGCAGGCAGAGGGCACCTACGTTTCTTCTGAGTCGGGAGATAAAAGATGTCCTATTTTCAGCCACGGATTAATTTCAATGGAAAGTTATTCCCTAGGCTTCTACGCATGAGAAAGAAATTTGCCAGCAAGCCACCGGGCTTTCCTGGGCCTCATTCACTCCTTCTCAACCTTCCTACGAAGGCAGGCAGGGAAGGGAGTACTGAAAGTACTCGAGGTAGAGCGGGTGAGCCCGTGAGGTTGCTGCGGAGTGAGAGGTGGCCGTAATGAGGGGGGGGGGGGGGGGAGGGGGCAGGGTTTCGGCCATAAACCCTACACTGAAATCTCTCCAGCTTATTTTTGCTTTAAGAAAAGCAGACTCCTCTTCTCTGGTGAATGTTGAAACCTTCGGACGGAAAGTTGGAAGCCGAATACCGAGGAGCTTGGGAAGCTTCCCCCTCTCCTAACTCCGGGGATGCCGATCCGGGTTAGTTCTGGGATTGGGACAGGACAGAATAACTTCGAGGCTCTGCCTTTTCCGGAGGTGTTGATGCCCAAGACACCCTCTCGCCAGAAGCCCTGGGAGAAAAAAAATCTATTACCCCACTGCCATTTTGTTAAGTGTTTGCTCCTGCGATGTGACCCTGCCACTTTTATCTGTTGGTTTTTATTTTCTGAGTGCATGTTGCCCATATGTTACTCTAATAGTTGCTATAATTCTTGAGCAATGGGGCTCGTATTTTACGGGGCTGAATTAAAAAGAATGCACTTTAATAAAAACCTGAGCAATACACTAATGGCCTGACATTGATGTATTTGCATAGAGATGAATTATACTGGCTTGCTTGACACGACTTTTAATAAATGATTGAGGAGGTTATTACAGGGATGCACTTTGATGTGTGTTAACAGGTTATTTTAGTGCATCCATAGCCAAAACGGAGCAATACGGTCCTGGGTACAGTTGCAGGGTACTTTTCTGTCTTAGATCTTATGACATTTATTGGGACCGCTCCGCCCCCATATTACGGTCGCAAACTACATTTTATTAACCATCAGTAACGTTAACTGTGAACGGAATCGGGAAGTGAAAAGAAAAAATGAGCTCCCCTCCATATACACCTACCCCCATTAGATATCAAGGTAGTCAATAATGAGCGTTTGATACCAGGAGCTCTAACTTCGGAAGTCACACAGGACTGTCTACTAGATTCTACTAGAATCTAGCAAGAAAGTCTCTCCCCGGAAGCCGCAGGCGAACTGCTGAGCAGTGGCGATGAGAAAGCACCAAGTTAGATATTGTCAGTGGATGTGGCTGACTCAGGAAACCGTCCGCCGGGGTCTGTGGATGCGCAGACCCATGAGGGTCTCTGCGCCCAGAGATGCAAGAGCTCAGACACTCCTTAGACAAAGTACCCGAGAAGACACATTCAGATACCTGCTTGCATGGGCATCCTTTTGTACTGTCTGGATTTCTTTTCGCCATGTGCATGTGTACACACTACCTAGTAAAACATGAATAAACCATACAAAATTTATTCGTAACTGAAGGCGTCCCAGCCTCCCCTTCCATTGTTGGAATACTGTTCACAAGCCCTCGCTTGCGGGGCTTCCGAGCCGGGCAGCCGCAGCGCGCGGCCCCAGGTTCACGCGGCGCCGCGCCCTCCACCGCACCCGGCCGGCGCGCTCGCGGACAGCGGCGCGGATGGGAACCGTTACCTCCCAGGAAAAGAGAGGAGGGGAAAGAGAGCGGAGGAAGAAAAGTTCCCACCCTGAGCTTACAGGGGGTGGGGCGAGAACAAAGGTCGGGGTGGAGGGAGTAGGGCGTGGGGGACCGCGGGCCGCCCTCGCCGAGCGCATCTCGGGCGGCCTCGCCGGGCCATTCTGCCGGGGGTACCTGCAATCTCGAAAAACACTTGCGACCGGCTGGGGCCCTCTTTCCTGGCGCCGCGTCGGGGTGTCGCGTGTCCCCGCAGCGCCACACCCGCCGTCTTGGCTTCCCAGCCTCTGCCTGAGCAGATGTTTTTGTCCCTCGCGGAGATTTGTAACTGATGTTCGGTACAGCTGGTGGACGGCACTAGCAACCTGTATTTGTTCTAGAACATACCTGGTGGGAGCTGCGGGGGGGGGGCACTAATGAGAGATTTGGGAAGGGGATAAATCAACATGTACGTGAATATATGTGCACACATGGGCTCACTTCTCTAAATGTATCACTTATAGCATAAAAAAGGGTCAGGTCCATCATAGCTATGGTTGCCTTTACCGTTGCGATGCGATAACCTAGCAAGGGACGGAGAAGACGAAAACCACTCCGCGGAAACAAGCGCAGTGCCCGGGATAGCTATGTCCGAGGAGCTCAGGGACGAGGGCCCCGCCCGAGTCTGCGAATTGCGAGACCCGGCCGGCATCCGCTGTCCCAGCGCTGTAGCTCCGCCACCCCCGGTGGCCCCGAGCACCGGCCCCTCCCCCGGGAGGAAGATGCAGAGCCCGGGTCAGAGGCGCGAATTAACCGGGGGCCTAGGGGAGAAAGTAACAAGCCCGGGCACACGTGGGCGTAGGAGGCCCCGCCCCGCCCCGCCTGCAGGGGGCGCGCCAGGCATCGCCGGCTTCGGCTGCGTGGCCAAAGCTCGGGCTGACATTCGCGAGGTGGGGAAGGACGCGGGAGGGTTCTGTGCTCGGCTCTACCCCGAACACCCCAATTTCACTTCTCTGCAAAGGCGCGCCATCGAGTGCTTCCGGACGGGCTCTGGGGACGGCGATATCCCGGGAAGATAGTACTACGGGGTCGATGGGGCCCTCCCGGGAGGCTTCTTGAGCCCACTCATGTGTAGGAACTTGTCCAACGGGCCGCGCACTGGTGGCAGGAGGGGTGGGGCGCTCCAGGCACAAGGGAACTGGGTCTGGGTGTGGCGACCAACGTCCTGAATCCCAGACAGACTTCGGCCGAATTCAATAAGGAACGTGCCAAAGGCAGAACCGAGACCAGAGAAGGAAACACAATGCCTTCCACTTCCGACTTCTCTCGAATTTCCTGGGCCTTGTCACCTCCGAAAGAAGGCAGACAACGTGGTGTTAAGAGTGTGATGATGTGCGGAGACGAGTTCCCTGAGACCCACCATGCAGTGGCCGGTCCAAGCTGTGGGAGGTTAACAGAGGAGAGAACACGCAGTGCGGGGGCTTTAAAGTAGGGACAGCTGAACAAAGGAAGGCACGGCCACAGCTGCCCTTTCCCGCCCTAGGGGGATCTTCTGGAAAGATCTGCAGCGCCTGTTCCTCTGCAGGTAGGCGCGACTGCTTCATGGGTAGACACTGATTGCGACAAAGGTGTCCGCAGACGTGGCCCTGTGGGCTTAAAGCCATCGATAAGCAAACTAAAGAAGCAAACCCGTCTTGTGGGTTCTAATTGCCTCAGTGCCGGGGTCACCCACGCAGCGAGTATAGCCATTAAACCCACCCTCCAGACGCTCTTGCGCTCTTGTCTCCTTGTGCCCTCTGCAGTCGTTGGACTGGAGAACCCAGAGCGTGCAAATTGAAGAGAAGAGAGGAGCCAGCTTGAGCCTGTGTATGGGATTCTCCTGTGGGGGTCCTCTTTCCCAGCAGATGAGAACGACGCAGACAAAACAGCGTTTTTAAACTCCTCTTCCCATTTAATCAAGATGGATTTCCACGTGTCTCATTCTGACCTTTGTCTGTGGTTCGAAGAGAATAGCAGCCCCCAAACCCCGCATCTTTTCTTTTTCCAGGGCGTTTAAACCGAGAAGAGCCTCTGAGAGCTCAGCCTTCAGGTCCTGCGGGGCGTCCCCTCTCTGCCCAACTGGACAGGAAGTTCTGGGAGGCTCAGGCCTTGCTTAGCCTCTCCCGGCACTCGGACAGATTTTATCAGCCCCTGCCCTTAGGTGGGACCGCAGAGCACATTCCAAACTCTTCCCCCTTAGAAACAGTTGTCTCATTCAAGAAGTCTTTCCTCGTCAGATACAGACCTTTCTGCCCACCCGAGGAAGCCCAGTTTCCTTATGACCTGCATAGGGGCCACGCTTTGCGTGTGTGTGTGTGGCTGGTACACTTTGACGTTGGTGTTGTCAGCACCACTCTGTAACCGACTGAGCTAACCTGCCAGCCCCCGGTCCCGCTTTTTAAAGAGAGTTTCCTTTGTGCCAATATCAGATGAGAGACGCTGGAGTCAGGAAACAGCCTCTTAAAAGGGAGGCGAGTTTTACGACCAGCTGAATAGGACCAGGTAAAATAGTCCGGATTTGAGCTGTGTGACTGCACCCCTCGGACCACCACACCGTTCCCCAACCCGGTCTGTTACATGCGTAAAGGATGCCCGGATTCCGAGAGGCGCAGGCACTACACGCAGGGCTTTTTCTAGCTGCCCTAGAGAGTGTGGTGGCAACAGTTGAACATCAGCATTACAGAACGAGTACTGAAGAAAAGGAATTGTAGGAGGAAACCTTACAAGTGGGAGATTACACACCCCTTTTTGGACACAGCGGCTCCTAAACAATCTGTTGTTCTGGAAGAAAGGAAACAGTGGACTAAAAGAAACAGTATAATTGTAACCTCAGTCAACAGATTAGGAGGAAGTGGACTTCAAACTGCCACCAAAACCACTGCAGCCGCCGCCACCACCACCACCACCACAGCCACTGTCGCCGCCACCACCACTACTGCGGCCACCTGCAGCAGGTCCTGCAGGCCTCTCAGACCTCACACATCCTCCAAGAATCAGTTCACCACAAAAAGTCTCTAAAGATGCGAAGGTCTACACCATATCCACATTTTTCAGGCACTGAGAATGTCATGAGACAGGCATGAAGGTGGCCCAGAGAAATGCTTCGAAGTCTTAGAGATAATCTTGTAAAAATAGGAAATCCCAGTTAAAACATGTAGAAGTTTGTTGTATCCATTTATATCACCCCAATTTTTTTTTCCTAGAGAAAATATTGCTGGAAATCTAAGTTTGGTATTGCAGATCCTCTGATGCGGTCAGTGAAAGAGATATGAATCTCTACTGCAATGAGCATTTTAAGTGACCAGTAAGTCCTCTTTCTGATTTGTTGCTTTATGCATAATTACAGCCCATGCACCTTGGAGAGTGTCATACGTTGCATAATGATTATGCTAAAGATTTTATATTAAATTAACTATGTTGTGAGCTGATAAATGAACACATTATAATACACTTACTTCATCTTCCATCTCACCCAAAGAAAATCTTGACATTAAGCTCACCCATTTGCTACTTAAGCTGTGCATGCTTATTTTTACAGCAATGTGTCAGACATACACATTTACATATAGCAGGATGTAGAAGAGATTTCTGATAGCCTGAAGATCATTTCTTTCTTTCCAGGCTGGAAGAAGGTGGAAGGTTGCATGAAAGGTTTATAATTTTCTTTTAAAATCTTCAAGAGAATGCAAAGTTTCTTGTGGCTTCTTTGTCTCTCTCTCTCTCTGTGTGTGTGTGTGTGTGTGTGTGTGTGTACCTGTGGAAGAAATATTTCTTGAGTGCCCACTACTTGCCAGGCACTGTTCAATGTCCAGTGGATACAACAGTGAATATGCAGCTATGGTCCTATGCCCTCACAATCTATGGAAGAAATATTTCTTGAGTGCCCACTACTTGCCAGGCACAGTTCAATGTCCAGTGGATACAACAGTGAATATGCAGCTATGGTCCTATGCCCTCACAATCTATTTCAAATTTCAGTTTTCCAAGAAGTAGTACTGTTAAGCTCTGTCCGAATTCATCCACTCTGGTCTTTCAAATCTCTCTGAAACTCTTCTTGGTGAAATAACACAGCACTACAGTATGATACTATTTAAAAAACAACAACAACAACAAAAAACCTCTCCACCTGGAAATTATCATGGTCCTTCAAGGTTGAGCACGGGTCCCTGGCTGACACAGGACACAGTCACCTTAAGTGTGCTGAGAGCGAAGGCCCTTCAAATCATGCACTTCTGCCTTACTTCCTATCAAAAGGAGGTTAATGACAATGTTCTGAAATATGAAAATATTTGCTTTTCCAGACCTTTTTCTCTTTGTAATTGCACTTGCAGAATACCTAGGCAGGTGCTGGGATTATTTTTTACACCAGAGGTAATGAAGCCCAAGTCTTCAACTGTATTTGCTGTGTTGGTGTTGTCAGCACCACTCTGTAACCGACTGAGCTAACCTGCCAGCCCCCGGTCCCGCTTTTTAAAGAGAGTTTCCTTTGTGCCAATATCAGATGAGAGACGCTGGAGTCAGGAAACAGCCTCTTAAAAGGGAGGCGAGTTTTACGACCAGCTGAATAGGACCAGGTAAAATAGTCCGGATTTGAGCTGTGTGACTGCACCCCTCGGACCACCACACCGTTCCCCAACCCGGTCTGTTACATGCGTAAAGGATGCCCGGATTCCGAGAGGCGCAGGCACTACACGCAGGGCTTTTTCTAGCTGCCCTAGAGAGTGTGGTGGCAACAGTTGAACATCAGCATTACAGAACGAGTACTGAAGAAAAGGAATTGTAGGAGGAAACCTTACAAGTGGGAGATTACACACCCCTTTTTGGACACAGCGGCTCCTAAACAATCTGTTGTTCTGGAAGAAAGGAAACAGTGGACTAAAAGAAACAGTATAATTGTAACCTCAGTCAACAGATTAGGAGGAAGTGGACTTCAAACTGCCACCAAAACCACTGCAGCCGCCGCCGCCACCACCACCACCAGAGCCACTGTCGCCGCCACCACCACTACTGCGGCCACCTGCAGCAGGTCCTGCAGGCCTCTCAGACCTCACACATCCTCCAAGAATCAGTTCACCACAAAAAGTCTCTAAAGATGCGAAGGTCTGTGCCTTATCCACATTTTTCAGGCACTGAGAATGTCATGAGACAGGCATGAAGGTGGCCCAGAGAAATGCTTCGAAGTCTTAGAGATAATCTTGTAAAAATAGGAAATCCCAGTTAAAACATGTAGAAGTTTGTTGTATCCATTTATATCACCCCAATTTTTTTTTCCTAGAGAAAATATTGCTGGAAATCTAAGTTTGGTATTGCAGATCCTCTGATGCGGTCAGTGAAAGAGATATGAATCTCTACTGCAATGAGCATTTTAAGTGACCAGTAAGTCCTCTTTCTGATTTGTTGCTTTATGCATAATTACAGCCCATGCACCTTGGAGAGTGTCATACGTTGCATAATGATTATGCTAAAGATTTTATATTAAATTAACTATGTTGTGAGCTGATAAATGAACACATTATAATACACTTACTTCATCTTCCATCTCACCCAAAGAAAATCTTGACATTAAGCTCACCCATTTGCTACTTAAGCTGTGCATGCTTATTTTTACAGCAATGTGTCAGACATACACATTTACATATAGCAGGATGTAGAAGAGATTTCTGATAGCCTGAAGATCATCAGGACCACAGCTAAAAGCCACTAGAGACAGGGCCTTTCTTGATGCTGCTGCTGCTGCTGATGATGGCGATGGTGATGGTGATGACAATGACTACTATGAATTTCATAGCTTACTATGTGCCAGGCACTGTTCATATATATATGTATATTCATTTCATTCTCCTAAAACCCATATGAAGTAGGTACAATCATCATGCCTATTTTACAGATGGGAATGCTAAGGCTCAGAGAGGTAAAGCCATTTGACGGAGGAGGGATGAGCACCCTTTGCATGTATGTGTGTGTCCTGCAAGAGGGAGGGAATTTAGTGCAGAGGAAGATGTTCAAATTAGCCTAAAATAGAGTTTATAGTTGAAATCTACCACTTAGCTCTGTTGTTATTACACTATCCTATTGTCAATGATTAACAAAAGAGCCACTGCGTCTTTAAACTATTCAGTGCTAGGAGTTCCCAAGTGAAATTTCACCTCTTCTCTGTGTGTGTTTGTGTGTGTGTGTGTGTCCACTGATCATCAGCTTAAAGCACAGGGCACTGTGGATCTCCCCAAGTTGATGCTAGTCTAATAACATACTCCTCTAAATTTTATTTGGCTCCAAAATGTTTTAAATGTACCTTGTCTCTGTTACCTAATACTGTACTTCCAAGAAGAGCTGGCCTGCAGTCCAAACTGCCTGCGCACTGAGTGATGAGGAAATTTCCAGAGGAGAATGAATAATTTTCAGTGTCTGCCTCTTTCACTGTCCGAGCAGGGACAGGAAAAGTGGATGAAAGTGCTCACAAGTTTGCAAAGCTCCTCACTATACCACAGCTTCTGGGAAGAAAGCTTTAAGTTACAGAATCCTAAATGTGAACCAAAAAGAAAATTAATCACTAACTAGGAGCATTGAGCTTGGATTTTGGGGTCTGTGAGGAGAACTGAGTAGGAGCAGTGAATGCTGCTGGGACATCCAAGATGTCCACTCCATATACTTTATGCAGCCTCATTGACTTTTCCTTTTTAGGAAAAGAAACACACACACACGACAAAAATGAAAAAGGAGTTTACCATCCCTTTCATCACACACACACACACACACACACACACACACACACACCTTGTTTTTCTCTTTTTGTTTTCCACTGTTAACATTTTGTTGCCTGTAAGCATTTTCAAAAGCAGTGGTCCATCAGGCCACTTGCTGCAAAATTTTTGTTTTTAAATCATGACCCCTTTAGCTGTAATGCCTGTTTGGCAGCCTCAACCAGAGGCTTATGATTATGAACGCCATACAAATTTTGAGTCAAAATTTGAAAACTGACTCTTACTGTCCATTACCTGAGCTGTGGAGTGTTCCTCAGGTTCTCTACCATGCTCTTATGAAAAACTGTTCTTGTTGCTCATACATGGAACTAAACCAAACCAACCAAGATATAGGGAATTAGGTAAGGCGCCCCCCACCCACTTCTCCCTCACTCCCAGTGTTATGGAGCCAGTTGCAACTGGTGGCCAACTGGAGTCCTGAGTGGGGTAGTCGATTAACTGGAAACCTCAAGTTACCGCTGCAGTCAACTGGAAAAAAAGGAGCGAATGCCTGTGCTGCGGGGCCCTGGGCCCGACTCTGGCTGCTACCCACATGACACAGAGCACATCGGTGCAGCAGTGCTCAGTCTGGCGGGTAGGCAGGCCCTCCTGCCCTGGGCAGATTTGCCTGGGTGGCGGAGTCCAGGCCACTAGCTTCAACATTGCTCAGATGCTGAAAAGTGAAGGTGAAGAGCTCAGAGGGAATTCTTCCTAAGGATTTGTGGGAGGTGTCTTTCCACACTTCTAACATGGAATCAATATCACCAACTTATTTGCTTCTTGAGAAAAAGCTTCCATCCTAGCTCCAAATTTTCTGTGACTAATAGTACAATGTTACTACTACTACTACTACCACCACCACCACCACTGTATTTCAGGAATAACATTTGTAATTATCTTGTGATTTTTTTTCTTAGGAAAAAGAAATAGATAAAAAGTTGCTTGATTTTTCAAGGTGGAAGGTAAAGATTTTAAAAATAAAATACAAAAAGGTTTTCATTTGTTGCAAATTAAACAATAAAGTGCAGTTGCAAGATAATAGGCTTACCCCACCCTACTCCTTCCCCAGTTCTTTTATAAAAAGAGAAAGAAGGAAGAAGGGTAGAAAAGAAGGGAGAAAGGAAGGGAGAGAGGGAGAAGAAAGAAAAGAAAAAAGAAAGGAAGAAAAGAAAGGAAAAATTCTATAAGCACAAAGTATGAGGACACATTTTATTGTTTACAGCTAGGATTGAAATTACATCACCCCAGCACAGCAAAGCCTCTTTGAAATAGCTGCCTCTCTGTAGGACACATACCTTAGTCTTGCTAAGATAGAAATTTGAAAGGGTTTGAAACTTCTTGAGAACTTCTCAAACTAGAGAAAAGAGCAGATTTTCTTTCTTTCTGTTAAACCCTGCCACCAGGATTATATTCTATAATAATTTCTTTCAGGTAATTTCATTTTATTGAGTTTGTAAAAATTTCAGTTTTCACCTGTTTTTTTTTTTTTTTTTATTTTCAAGGGAACAAAAGAGACGTACACTTTTTTCTTTACCTAACGTTAGCCTGAAGAATCTACTGAGTCCTATCGATTTTCCTCTCTTTGAACACAAGCTCATTAACCTGAAACACTAAGAGGATAACGATATTTCACTGAGCCTATAACTGAGCATCTGAAAACAAAAAAAATCCCAAGACAGTGATACAACTTTCTCCCTGAGATTACCAAATTTTTTTTTTTTGCGAATTCAGCTGGAGAAGCTATGACATTGTTACCTTAACCCAAAAGACTTTC
Source organism: Galeopterus variegatus (assembly GCF_000696425.1). Taxonomy (NCBI): domain Eukaryota; kingdom Metazoa; phylum Chordata; class Mammalia; order Dermoptera; family Cynocephalidae; genus Galeopterus; species Galeopterus variegatus. The sequence continues at coordinate 22,526 of NW_007730496.1, read as the reverse complement.
ACATCAGGTAAAGGAAGCTTTCTTTAAATTCATCCTTCATTGTAATGTTTAGCAAAGATTGAGGCTCCTCTCTTTCCACCAGTTTCTGCAGTCCTACAATCTGCACAGGGGGAAATGTCCTCCCCAAACAGGAGTACTGCTGCAACACCGAGCTCAGAGGCCTCCCCTAAGCTAATCGAACTAGGGACTGACTGAGCAGCTATCTTGGATATATGGAAATTAGGTCTTCTTAACCGCCCCCCCCCCGCCCCCAGGGACTTCCTTGCAAAGGAAAAAGCGATCAGGAAAAAATTAGACAACACAGACATCAGAAGCAGCCCGCTAGACAAGTCTCTCCAAGAAGCGCGATGAGTGGGGCTGCATGTCTTTTATCTTCCCAATCCAGGAGAATGAGATGTGACGCCACTCTTCCAAAAGAAAAAATTAAGTAACAATTATTTCACCCAGGAAACCAGTATAACATTTTTTGTGGTCTCGACTTTTATTATTTGAGATCTCTGATGAGATCAGATGATCTGTACCCTTTCATTCAAGGCAACAGACGTCTTCAAACTGTTTTTTAATTTGATTTATCCTTTGAAACAGAAAGTGCATTACATTTAACTGGTCTTGCAAGGGGGTTTTCTTCTCTTTACAAACCGAATTCCTTATATAAATTAATAAAGGTTAAAGATGCTAATATATCACCGTTATTAGCTTAAAAAAGAAAACAATTTACATATTCTGTAGTATTCTTATGATACAAAACACTTCAAATTCAATTACAGCAACTAAATGGATATTTTATGTTTCTGACCCAGAGCGGTTGTAACAATTCCCACCATCTACTTTAACACGCATTTTCATCAGAAAGGAGTTAAATTAAATACAAGCTATTGTAGCCCCTCCCTCCCCAATACTTTCTTAAAATCACTAATAAATAGCAACAAACGACTGTGCAATTTTAGAGAGGAACGGAGAGGCAGGTGTGGAGGCCCTCCCAGGTTCCCACGTCTACTTCCAGTACTGGGGGCAGGAGCCGGGTGCAGATCCAGAGGTAGGGACAAGAAGGGATGGAGGAAAAGTGAGATTCAACAAATCCAAACTGGGAGGAGGAGCGAGAGGGGATGTGGGAAGGAGAACATTTTTTTTTTTTCTAGCTTCTCAAATTAAATTCAAAATAAAAAGGGAATGTGTGGTTTGAATAGCTGTTTAAAAGGAATGGGTAAGAGGAAAGGGTCCATCTTTTTTATACGAAATTCAAAAAAGCATTTTACATTTTAAATATTCACAATAAAGTAACTTCTAGTCAGTGTGACTCACGATTTATTTACAAAGAGCCTTCAACAGGTTACGTTAGTCGGCACAGCAGTGGGGGGCGGTGGGGGGCGGGGAAGACGTCCCTCTTCCCCTCTATGGCGGCCGCCCGCCCGCCCGCGTGGCTCCGAGGTCCCCCGCGCGGTGGGTGTCGACCTTTCAAAAGCACCACTGGGCGCCGCCGCCCGGACGCCCACGGGGGTAAAAGCGGAGGGGATGGGGGAACCCGAGCGGGGCTGGGACTGTCGCCCAGCTGCAGGTATCAGTTGCGTTTTTTATGCAGTGCATTTCGTGGTTTTTCTTTTCTTTTTCCTTCTTATCAACCCCCCGTCTCTCTCCCCCGCTCCTCCCCCACCCCGCCCCCCGCAACTTCGAAGTTAAAAAAATAGACATGTACATCTCAGAAAACAGCGAAGGCCGGGCCGGCGGCGGCGCTCAGGACGAGCTCTCGTTCTCGGACGCGTGCAGCAGGAGGCCGCCGCCGCCGCCGCCGCCGGGCTTGTGCTTCTTCAGCAGCTGCGTGATCTTCTCGTCGTCCGAGTTGGGATCCAGAGGTTTGTTGTAGTCGTCGTCCTCCTCCTCGTTCTCCGAGGCCCCCTTGAGCCGCTCGGTCTCCGAGTCCTGCTTCTTCTTGGCCGTGGCCATCTCGGCCGCGTGCTTCTTCCTCCACTTGGTCCGGCGGTTCTGGAACCAGACCTGACGGCCGAGAAACGGGAGGAGAGGGGAGACAGGGGCGGAAGGGACTTAACGCGAGCAGATCCAGGCCGTGCGCCCACCGCCTCCTCTCCGTGTCCCTCTGCGGGCCCCTGACGGCCTGCCACCCTCCCTCCGAGACCTCCCTTGTCTGTGCCATCAAAGTCAGTCTCCGCAGCCCCAGGTTCCTCCGAGTAACAGGCACCAACAAACTGCTGTTGCCATAGCGATAGCAACACAAGAGTATTGAGGTTGTCAGCGAGCGACTTCTCAGATGCGTTAAAAACAAAACTTGGAAACTTAAAATGGGTTTCCCTAAAAATGAGTTCGCCTTCCTACTACCAAGTAGAAAACTCCTTCCCCTTCGTAAAGTTGCCCCACAGGGGCTGTGCTTTTATTTCTTCCTTACCTTCTTCGATTAAGTGTACTTGATTTTTAGAGTTATTTGTAGGAAAAGGCACAGCATTTACTCTGATTACCTTTGTTTTCCTTTTCACTTTTGGACATTTGTTTGTTTCACTTATCTCAGATCTGAATATGCACAAACATGGTGGGTAAACAATCTCCTCCCCATTTACAATATATGATGTAAAGCTTAAAAATACCTACTAAAATACAGCCTCAAATCACTCATAATAACCAGCATAAATGCATGAAAATATTTAATAGATCAGTCAACATCATCACAGTAATCTGACTGGCCTCTCCCCTTCCTCCCCAGTAATGTTTTTCATAAAACCAAAGTAAAGTGAAGGTTAGAATTATCATCGGTTATTTTTAAAAAGTGAAATTTTGCCAGTTACATTGTTTCCCACTATTAGCATGCCTAATCTTTCAAATATTATTTTACTATTGTTCCTGCCCAAGACATTAAAAATATACAAATATTTTAAGCCTATTCACGATGTTTGACACCGTGTTTGATACATCTATTTTAACCTAAGGCATCAGCAATAAGCAACCAATTTCCCAAAGATATTGAATTATCCTCTCTTTATGCTTTTCATCCGTTATGTATTTTATCTAGAGAACCAGAATTGTTATGAAAATTATTTTGACTTTCTTTATAAAGCTGTAATATTTCACTTCTAGCCATACAGACATATTTACGGTGACAAATGAAGACCTCCAGATTACTGTGGTAGGCTCTGTTCCAGCCCACTCAAAAATAATTTTAACTGTGATGGCATTCTAATGGCCACACACAAAATCACTCCTGAAATGTATTTTATGATGCTTGTCCAGTGGGAAATACACTGTAACCAGCAGAAATGGTTAATGTTATTCCTACTTAATTTAAAGAACAACAATATAGCTAATGAAAACACACTTACACCCCAAAGAAACAAATATAACAAAGTGAAAGAGAGGGACAAAAGAGAATATTGACAATACAGGAAACCATCAGATTGAATTTACAACTGGCTCAATCCCTTTAGTTTTCAGTGAAAGATTTCTAAAATTTGATTCTCTGGAAATATAGTGTACAACTCAATTATAAACAAAGTGGCATTTTAATTGTAAATTGTCAAAAACAGTATATTATCTTAAATCTGTTGATAAACTTATTTTTAAAAGAATTAAATCCTATAATACAGGAATAATCTTGTCAATTCACTTGGAAAATTACTATTACAAAATGATTGCCTTCAGCTGAGGTAAAAGAAAGTTCACCCGTGGTAAGTGGTTAGATTCTGTGGATTTTTTTTTTAACCACAAGTTAATATAGTAGCACTATAATGCTGGTCTACAGTAGGAAATTACATAACTAGTGGAGCCTGAATTGTCAAACAAAAGCTTGGATATCTTTACAAATAGAATAAATAGAAGCTATCTAACCAACCTGATCGATTCTCAGAGTTGATATTTGGGAAATGCTTTTATTCTCTAATAATGGCGTGTTCCCCTAGCACATGCTGCTATCTAGATTAACCTAATTTCAAAGGCGAGGGCTTAATTCCTTTTGTTCATCGACAGTTTGCCCACCCGCAAGACCCAACGCCTTTGTAACCCCCAATCCCCTTCGCTGATGTCAACTTCTCCCCGGGCTCCTCGGACCCGCACCCCAGACCCCCTCCCGGGCGCTGTTTGTTAGTTTGGTGGGTGTGTATACACGGCCAGAGCCTATCCCTTGAGGTATGCAAGGACCACTCACCTTGACCTGACTCTCCGTCATCCCCAACGAATAGGCCAACCGAGCCCTCTCGGGCCCCGCCAAGTATTTCGTTTGTTCAAAAGTCTTCTCCAGGGCGAAGATCTGCTGGCCGGAGAACGTGGGTCTCGTGTGTTTTCTCTTCCCGTCTTTGTCCAACAAAATGGATCCTTGATCTGCTAGAACCGATAAGCAACGAGGGAAGGGAAAAAACAATCGGTTACAAGTGGCTACCGGGGGGACGGGGGCACGGGCAGGAGACGAATTCGAAGAAGAATGTTTTGGTGGGAAAAGAATGCTCAGTATGTGACGGGCACCAGAAGTATCGTGGTGAGTCTCCCTGTGCCTTTTTACGGCCCCCTGTTTTTTAAACCCGGGCGCGTTTGGAGCAGCAGTAACTACCTTCTTCTCCACACCGACGTCAAACAGCTAGAGAACCTACGGCTGAAGTTGCGGAGCCGAACAGCGAGGCCCCATTAAACTGAGGAGTGCCCGAAAAAGGCCACTCTCCCGTAGCCAGTCGGTGCTCGCTCGGCCCCGGAGCTTTTGCGTAAGGATAACCAGGGAGTTTGGGGGGATTGTTGTTGTGGTTGTTGTTCTCCTTGAACGCTTCCCTAACCTGTATCCGGGGCAACAAAGGGCTCCTTGTTTTTGCACACCAGAGAGTTACATCGCCCCCAAGTCAAACGCTGCTACGGCCGAGGGGGAGGAGGAGAGGGCGCCGCCTTTGTTGGTGGCCCCGACACGACCAACAAAACGGATACAATAGCGTATCCCCGACACCCTCATCAGCCCCGGCAGCCCTCCATCACGGGGCTTCCCAAGGGAGCCTCCACTCGGCTGCCGCAACTTGCTGTAGTTACTGCCGCTCAGCCGCACGAAAGTGGTTCCGAGACTTGAAGAAACTTGGGGGACTCGGTCAAAAGCAAAGCACAGAGCGAGAAAAGGAGCCTGGCCTGGGTCCTGAATGCCACCTGGAGGGCTGGGAGCCTCCACGGCGCCGCGGCTACCCGGAAGACTAACGCGATCCTGGGGCAACTCAGTTTGCCTCAAGCAAGGTCTTTGCGGGATGTTACATTTTCTCCAGTCAGTGTCCCTTCACCTCGCTCTTCCCCCGGCTCTTTCCTATGTTAGGATGCTAAGCGCCACGATGCCCCTCCACGTGCCCAGGCCCATCGTGTCCCGGGCCCCGGGGTAGAGGCGGGAGGGGAAGAGCGGGCCCAGCGCTGAGGAACAGCCCGAAGAGCCTGGGCGCTCGCTCTCCTCTGGGAGCCGCTGGCCTGTCTTCAATGGGCTCACTGGGGCCGAGTGTACTCGGGGGACTAGGGAGAAGAGGTGAGGTGCGGACGCCCGCCCCGGGCGGAGACGTGCATGCAAATACACGCACTTCGCTCCGGGCGGTGGAGGGATCGCCGCTGCCGGTCCTCACAGGTTCGCAGAGAGGCAGCCGGCCGGGCTGGCGAAGGCGGAGTGGGACCCTGGCTGGAAGGGAGGAGCCGGAAAAGCAGGCGTGCGGCAGTTTATCCTCCCCTCCCCATGTCTCTACCCCAGGCCGGGTCTGCGGTCCCGGCCGGGCCGTTGCATGAGCAGCCGGGGCCTCCGACGAGACACACGTCCCACACCGCGTTGTGTTCCACATGGACACACGCACACAGGCTCAGCCAAGGCATGCCCAACAATTGGGGACAGGAGGGCGCTTGGACGCAGCCACGCGAGCTCAACGCCCTGGTCCAGCCTAAATCGTGCGATTCCGGCGCTGCCGAACTATTGGGGCCGGCCTGAGGGTGGACCGACCGGAATGCACACCAGGGGCCGTGACCCGAGGGCGGGCACAAGGGGGTACATCGGGCAGGCACCCAGGGCGCGGACGATCGTACTCACGAGGGGTGCAGGCCAGGCGCGCGTCCCTCCAGGGCGGGCTTTGCATCACTCCGGGCCAGAAAATCGGCGTCCGACCGGGCAGCTCGGCCAACGGCTTGGGGTACCGGCCCACAGCGGCCACGGCCGCAGCGCTGGGGCTGAAGTAGAGCCCGGGTGGCGGCGGAGGCGGGCTGAGGCTGCTGAAGCGGGGCAGGCCGGCCAGCAGCCC
>NW_007730496.1:9651-15296 GCF_000696425.1 Galeopterus variegatus | reverse complement strand
GGAGGAAGAACCAGAGGGCGAGGCAGAGGGCAGGGCTGCCCCCGAGGCTACGGGCATGGAGGGCCGGCCCAAGATGTCGTTGATGCCGTGTGGGGTGGCTGCAGAGAGCTGCTGCGGGGGGCTGCCCAGGGACGAGAGCCCCCCCCCAGCTGGGGGCTTCAGGCCGCCTGGGTTGTGGGCACCCAAAGGCGGGGAGGGCGACGAGGAGGAGGACGAGGAGGAGGACGAGGAGGGGGGCCCGGTGGGCAGCGGGGGGTACGCGGCGGGGTACAGCGGGGTCTTCATCTCGGCCATGCTGTGCAGGGCGGCCAGGGGTGGGCTGCTGAGCAGGAACGCGCTCTGCCGGGTGCCCTCCATGGCCCCCACCGCTAACATCCCACGGCCAGGCCGGAGCCGGCAGCGGCGCGAGCGCGAGCGAGGAGTCGCTCCGCGCACCCGGAGGCGACCTGCCAACTGGGCCAAGAACGCCGCCGCCAAGAGTTGCTCTTGGAGCGGCGCAGCAGAAATGTCCAAAGCCGCCACGCGGGAAGCGGTGGCTCGCGGAGACTAGGCGGAGTCCGGGTGGGTCTGGCTGTCCTTTCGCTCCGAGAGTCCTGGATCCAATCCCTGGCTCCTCTCCCTTCCTCACTTGTCCTCGCCGCTCAAAGTGCGCCACTTCTCATCTTCTCCCCACCTCCCCCACCTCGCGAAATAAGCAAAACAAAACCCGGGCCGGCCCCTGAGAGTTTGTAACAAAGTTAAGAGTCACCGAACCTCCCCTTTGATGTTGGAGGGTGGGGGCTGGCTCGCCGTCTTCGGGGAGGCTCCAAGGACGCCGGGTTCCGCCCGTGGCTCTCCTCTAGGCTTACTCGGAGGCTCTGCGCTTTCGGCCGAGAGGCTGATTCGCACTCGGCGCTCGCTGCGCGCCGGAGGGAGCGCACACAGCCCGGGGGAGGATCTCGCCTCTGGGCGTGCTTCCTCCGCCGCCGCTGCCCGGGGCTACTGCGCCAGAAAGGGCAGTGTCACCGATCCCCGCGCTCTCGGCTCGGGCGCGCCGACCCTCCTTCCCCTCTGGGCCACGGGGCACTAGAGTTTCAGTATTGAAAAGAAAAGGGGGAAGGGAAGAGAGGGAAACAGAGACTAAGTGTGGAAAGCCTGACGGTTCGGTTATGGCTCCGCTCGTCCGTCCACTTTTGCGAACGGGCCTGGAGACCCCCGCCCCACCCCCAGCGCCCTCTCTTCCTCTCACTCTCCGCCTTTGACTCTCCTCTCTCGCATTTTCTTGGCGGCTTCACAGGCTTCGCTCTTCTAAGCCCTGTCCTCTGGCCACTCTGACCCTCTCCGAGGCTCTTCCTCTCTCTCTCTCTCTCTCTTCTCCTCTTTCCCTCCGGGCCTGACAGTTCGGATGAAGCTCTCAAAGGTAATAAAACATTTGCATCACTCCCTACCCCTCTTTAGCAGGGGGATGGAAGGGAGGGGGATGTGGGGGGCCAAAATGAGAACTTTGAGGGACGTCACTTGCAGGCGGCCGGGAGGGGCGGAGCCGAGGAACGGGGCGCAGGCCGGGGGCGTAACCACCTCCTCCAATACCGCGCAGCCTGGAGCCTCGCGTCGCCTCTGGGGCACGCCCACTTGGGAGCGCCGCGCTCTCTGATTGGCTGAGGCCGGCGAGCCGTAGGGCCGCTCCCGCCTAGTTCCCTCCTCCTGCCCCCTCCTTCCTCCTGTGGGCGGTGCCAGGAGAGGCGGGGCCTGGCCAATGCTGCGGTTCCACGGTGGGGCCCTTGGCCGCCTCAATTAATTGTGTTAAATAAAATGGGAAAGAGGAGGGGGAAGGAGAGAAGAAGAGGATATTACTTTTTAAAGAGAAGAATAATGAAAACCCAGCCCTTTTATGGAAAAGCAGTTCATATTCTTTCCTTGCTTCCCCCCGCGCCCGCTCGCGTCATCCTACCCGCTTCCCCCACCAGCTCTCGGCGCCTCACCTCGAACCGAGTTTGGTCCCTTGTAAAATGGAGCTAATGGAGCAGGCAGCCGGCACAGCCCTGGCCTGGCTCCTTCTTTTGAAGGGATTAATTAAAGGCCATCTGGGCTCTCCCACAATTGTGTAAATTAATTTGTTGTTCCTTAAGCCTATAGATGTCCTTAATCCCCTTGTAGGCCGAAAGATCGTCCTCTCCCGTCTTTCCACCTCCCGCTTTCCTTCTCTGTTCTTTCTCTACTTTTCTTTTCCTTTCGGGGTCTCCCGTGATCGTTATCATTTGTGGGTTTGCTGAGTTTGCTGGGAACGGAATCAGCTTAATGGAAATATGTATGTCATGTGGTGTTTAGACCCGAGAGCACTGAGCTTCTTTTTTAAAAACCCTTCTCCCCTTTAATTACTATTATTTGTTTTGGTTTTACATGTGGGTAGAATCACCAAAATTCAGGCGAAGACTAGATACACAGGTATCTGGGTATCCCCAGAGACTGTAAACTTTTGAAAACCCTTTCCAAACTCTGGCCCCTGCTCTCAACTCCAGGGTTGTTTCCGGAGATGGAGATGTCCCGTCTTCTGGGCTGTGGAGTGGGCATGTGTAGGGTTTAGGAGTTGAACGGTCCTTTCCTTTATTCCCACTGAATCTCTTCTATCTCTGGCCGGTCATTAAGTTCCCAGCAAAGTTGAACTGTTCCTGAGGAGGAAAACCCTCGCACAATTTTGAAAATTCAGTATGTTAAAGTAATACACCCTTGGGGGGGGGGTGTTCATTACAATAATTTGGGTGGGATCACTAAGTCCAAACTTAATGCGCAGAAAATGGAAATAAATAGCTCAAGAATGAAATTTGAGCAGTACCATCAATGTACGGAGTTTGGGTGCCAAAGTGCTCATAAGGGTCCAAGCACCAAAAGCAGGAAGGACTCCGCTTCGATAACATTCGTTTCCAAAGCACTAGTCTCTTAAGGGTGATAGTTTGAGTTTCAGATTGGGGGGGGGGGGGGGTTCCCTTTTGGGGGGGGGGGGGTGTTTCCCTTTTGCCGCTTTAATTCGCTTCTGAGATAGAAGTAATGTTATTTGGTCCTCCTCTTCCTTCTCCACACTTCATTAACTTTGAGAGTGGATTAAATCCATCATTTCACAAACTTTAGAATCTGACCTGGGGGAACGTGAAGTCCTTCGTTAACGTGAATTATGCTAAAGAGTCGGGCCAAGACTCTCGCCTGAGAGGAGAGCTGATGTGGGGACTGTGTCTCCCCGCGGGGGTCCTCTGCAGGGGTCTAAAGCCCAGCGCCCTGCAGCCTCAGCCCGGAGGCGCGGGAGGGGCGTGGCGGGAAGAGCTGGGCTCTGGCCCAGAGCTACGGCCCCTATGCCTCTAGCTTCGTCGCAAACGAAACTTTTTCTCGCCTCCGGACACCGTCCCGGCTATGGCACTAAACCTCCTTCCTGGACCCTGCTCCTGGGCCTCCGAGAGACCTCCTCACCATCCTCCTGGACACTGCATTCCCAAGGGCTAGGTAGGAATTGACAGGAAAAGAGGCTAACGAGGGGGGGGGGGTCAACTCAACCCAACTCGGGGTTAACTGCCATCGGTAAATAGTGGCAAAGCCGGGTGTGTAAAGAAGTCACCGTTGGCATTCATGTATCATTCACACTGCCGAGTTAAAATAGCAGCATTGTCCTTAATTATGACAATAAAAAAATTACGGGGTCTGTGTTCCTCGATCCCGGGGGTGAGCCCGGGTGCCTAAATCCCGCGTGGGGCAGCGTGCATTCCAGACCAACACCGCACGGCGCCGGAGGCCAGGCCGGTGCCTCTTGCCAGGTGCTGCTTGTCGTGGATCTGCTGGGTCTGTCTCCAGCTGGGAGCTGAGAGAACGAGGGAACGTCCTCAGACGGAGTGGGCTGCCCCTGTCGTGGGGAGAGATCGCCCTGCCCCCGAATCCAACTGCAGTGTTAAAACTACCTTCAGGACCGAGTGCTGGACAAGCTGACGCTGATGCGGGAGGCCCGTTTCTGGGGATAGTCTTACTCACGGCTTTCAAATGCCCTTGAGAGTCAGAGTAAGGACTTGCTCTCCCTTGGGATCCGCGACCCCCCAGCCCCCCGGACCTGACGCCTTCCAGCTCTGCGACCTAATAAACTCAGACTATGCCTTGCACCCGCCAGGAGTGGAACGTGGAACGTGGTCGCAACGATCTCCGCTCATGTCTACACAGGGTATACACATGGGGGGGTGGTGAGGGAGGACTGTGCTTGAAAGGGAATGATTTGCATTTTAATTGAAAAATAAATGAAAGCAGTTTTGCCAATTCTGAGGTGGCAAAAAGGGCTAAAAGACTAGAGATGAGAGAGGAGACGCGCCCTCTCGACTTTGAGCCTCAAAAACAACCGAGTCTGTTCTCAGGTTACTTTTTTCAGCCGACTCCTATGTTCCGTAGCCTGCACCGTCCCCTTCACTTGCCTACCCTCGGTCTAACTTTTGACTCAGAAACATGGAGCGCTTTTTGATGCTTCTATTTTAAGTGAAAGGAACAACCACTAAATTCAGGGTAACTCACGGAAAGAATGCAGATGAAACGTCAGCTAAATGTACTTACATTGAGCAATAGGGGAGAGACGAGGACGGTTCTGCCCCAAGTATGGTTATATCAAACGCCGGGATGCTGAAGTGTAGCCGCAGAAAGTCCATTTCTGTACTCACAAAAGGAGGGGCGCGGGGAGGATGAAGAGATTTGTGTGTTTCAGGCCAAAAACCTCTCTAAAATGTGTTTGCTTCAATTGTCTGGATGATTTCAATAAACCCATTTCGCCCAGCGAGTGGGGCCTGTCTGGGCTGAACCTAAGACGGATGGGTTTCAGTGAATGTTATAAAGGGGCTGAACTGGCGGCTACCTAGAAATACGAGGAAGACAGAAGAATGTCCCCAGTTTCAGAGAAGCAGAACAGGGGAAAAGAGAGAGCGCATCTGTCTGTCTCTCTTTGCTGCCTGTAAACGCTGAGGGATGGGAACTGGACCTTTGACGGCTACTTCTGCTGCCCTGGAATTAAGGAGACGACTTGGGAAGGATTGAGGTAGAGGGGCCAACAAACGCCCAAGAGCGCTGTAGGATCCTGCGGTCGGCGCTCTCTCCGTGGAGGCCAACATCAAACGAGTGGGAAGTGACGGGTGTAGACAGCCTCATCTGTTCTACTACGGAAAGATCCCGAACCAGGACCTGCCTCAGGGATCTTCGCAGTGAGAACATTGCACCCCTGACGTAAGGTTGCAAAATAGTACATGAGTTCGCTTGAGGGTAAAGTGCACTCAAAAGGGAGGGTTCTGAAAGGTCCAAGAATATGGAAAACACTCAAGTCCAGAAATATCTACAATACCAGAATCTGTGTTCAGGAATGAGAGCAAATGCAAGAAAACACCGATGATCTGCTAGAGAGAAAACTGGTCTTGAACTTCAGCAAAGCACACACCACCAAAGATGAGACATAGATACAGATATATAGATAAATATATACCAGCACAGGGTCTTCAAAATCTTCGTGGAAAGATTTGTATTTTCTTTTAATTGTTTTTTTTCCTACCTTTTAAAAAACGTGTGTGTGCGTGTGTGTGTATGTGTGTGTAAAAGGAATGAAAATCAAAATCTCTTTTCATTTGAAAATGAAAATGCCCTCCCCCCACCCCCCAGCGTTT
>NW_007730496.1:7526-9213 GCF_000696425.1 Galeopterus variegatus | reverse complement strand
CCAGCACAGGGTCTTCAAAATCTTCGTGGAAAGATTTGTATTTTCTTTTAATTGTTTTTTTCACTACCTTTTAAAAAACGTGTGTGTGCGTGTGTGTGTATGTGTGTGTAAAAGGAATGAAAATCAAAATCTCTTTTCATTTGAAAATGAAAATGCCCTCCCCCCACCCCCCAGCGTTTTCTGTAGAGACCCATTTGCTTCCAGGGAACACACTTGCTTTGAAGTATATTCTGGATTATGGAAACCTGTTTGGAACCATGCGCTTGAAAAAAAATGTGAGTTTCCAGAATTTCCTTACAGAATGAAATGCTAATCCAGTTTGATGCACCAGATTAAAAAGCATCTGATGTGAACAGCCTTACAAAACTTATAAGTATAACATATATAACTGTATAAATAACATCTATTGAACACAATTTTTTAAATGACTCTGTAAACTAGTTCCTCTTTATATTCTCCTAAAGGTTGTTGCTTCTGACTTGAGTGAGCACGAGTGTGTTGGAAGTTGGTCCGTTCAGCCGCTTCGAGTATGCGGCTCCTTATTCTTCCGTGATGAAAAAAAAAAAGTGATTTTATTTACTTTGCTTACAATGTCTCCATAGTGCCTTTTAATAAAACCCTGAACAGTTATCGCCCTCTTGTGGAAGAAACTTCTTAGCGTTTCACTTGGTCTGGGGAAAACAAGTATTGTCCTGTTCTGTCCAGTACTGTATTCATTTTCTCAGCAAGGCAGCATGCCTTTATGTAACTGCCATGCTTTTGATTAACATTTGCTTATTTTTATCTGAAATACCAAATTAATAAAGTGAAGTATGGGTCTGGCAGTTCTTGCTTCAATTCGGGTAGCAAAACCCTTCTAAACTGAACATTCAGATTTTGAAACTTTCTTCCCCATCGATCTCTCTTTTGGCTCCTTTATTTAACTCCATTGTGATAAATCAAATCTCTATTTTTATTGGAATTATTTTGTTTTTTTAACTTTTCCTCTGATTATCAAAACGGAACATTTACTCAATACAGAACATTGGGGAAGCACAGAGAATTATAAAAAAAGCACAGTCACCCACAATCCTTCAGTGGCAAATACGCTGATATTCTGGCTTATTTGCTTGCTATTTTTTCAGCAGTCTTCATTTTATACTTTGTTTTAATGGTTGAGATCATATGAAGTACATAATATTGTATCCTTAAGCCCATTTTCATAACCTGCTTTATCTACTTGCAGAAGAAGGGACAGACCTGGCCTTGGAATCTTCTAGATTTAGCTCATGTGTGAGAAGACCTAGGTTCATAATCTTTCATGGAGATTACTCCAATGCCAAGGTTTCTGCCTCGATTATTCCATTTACCATTAACACCTTCAGATCCTCAGATATTTTGCCATTACTTCTCAGAATTTTATGACATAATTATACTGGGAATAGCTGAGTGTAAACTGAGTGTTTACTGTTTTAAGTCTTTTACAGTATTAATTCAACAACATTCTATGAATTAGGTACTATGATTGTCCTCGTTATAAGGAATGAAATTAAAACACAGAGAAGTTAAGGATCTTGATCAAGATTGCACAGCTTTTAAGTGAGAAGGCTGGGGTTTAACCCCCTGGCACTCTGGCTCAAGAATCCATGCTTTTTTTTTCGTTAAATTTTTATTTTGTCAATATACAATGTATATGATTATTATGGCC
>NW_007730496.1:5107-6439 GCF_000696425.1 Galeopterus variegatus | reverse complement strand
AATAGGCGTGGTGCCTTTGTCAAAGATCAGATGGCCGTAAGTGTGTGGGTTGATTTCTGGAAGAATCCATGCTTTTAATCACTACATTATACTGCCCCTCTAATAAATGAGGGAAAAAATTCTTTTTTAAATGCATATGAAAGCAGTCTGAATATCGTAAGTTGGTAAATAAAAGTGAATCCTTGCATACTCCATTATAGGAAAACACACACACACACACACACACACACACACACAATTCACATTTTATTGGATAAATATTGAAGAGGAGCTCATTGAATTCTTTTTTTAATTATTAAAATAAGAATTTAAGTCCTGAAAATATTAAGCCCTGGTTTACACACAAGTCAAATATTTAAGTTTCAAAATTATTATAATTTTCAGTTACTTTTGTTAAGTTAATAGACTATTTTTAGAGCAGTTTTAGTTTTTAATTATTTTTTAAGTTTACTTTTTAATTTTAACATACACACACCTTAGCTTCACGTTCTTGTTCCCTGAACCCAGAAGGGTGGTTGATTATAGATTTGCTTCCGAGGTGGTCTACGCTGAAGCTTTAGAAAGAAATGCAAGGGCCAGGCAGCCTTCAAAATAAACCAGTCAACCAGGTCCTTTTACTTTGCAAACGCTTAACACTTTGGGTTGCCCCCTTGACCACCAAGAAAATCCCCGGTTTCTTGGGATATCATGAAGAGATGAATGAATACGAGTAGTACTACAGACATTTCACAATCAATATGGCACAGACATCAACCAATCAGAAGTGATGCCCTATCTATTAGAATGGACATATTGTTTATAAGCCTGAGATTCAGCAAATCTATGGGGTTCTGAATAATGTACTCCTTCCTCACTGTAATCTTGGGTAAGTTTATTACTCTTTATTTAAAACTGGCACTTTGTCATGCTAACAAGTTACTCCTTGAAATGAAGCTGGATTTAGTGCATTATCTTTCCATAAAGTTGTCTCTTAGAGGTGATCTTGTAGTGGTTGTAGGACCCTGTGTATGCAGGGGTAAAGTTTACTCAAAGGAAGTGATCCTTTCAATGGAAGAGCAGGTCCTTGAGAAGGAAGGAAGAGGAAATGTTTATCTCCCTTTAAGTTTCCCTTGTTTTGGTTTAGACTTCAGGCTGTCCAAAGTGCTTTGGATGGTAGAGGCTAAGCACTATCATATTGAGGCAAATCTTGATCTAGAAAGGAAAAATTCCTGTAAGGAACCCCTGACTGAAGATAAGCACTCTTTATAAACTAGTTTATCTAGTTTCTTGATGCTCATTTTTTCACTTTGATTCTCCCAGGGCTATTAGTTTAAATGTTCTAGCATAGTCTAC
>NW_007730496.1:2447-3646 GCF_000696425.1 Galeopterus variegatus | reverse complement strand
GAGAAGGAAGAAGGAGGGGGGACATGGTTGAGGCCTGTGGCACCCCCCTCATTCATGCAGGGGAGACCAGGGAGCTTCCAGCAGTGGCTTAGTCATTGCTGGGCTGAATGCAGATGCCAGGGGGTGTGGCTGAAGCCCTCAACCCCCACTGCCCTAGCTCAGGAGACCAGGGAGCTTCCAGCAGTGGATCGGTGGTCATTGCTGGGCCGGTTGTGGGTGTCAGGGAACATGGCTGAGGCCCTCCCCCCTCCCTGGCTTGGGGGCCCAGGGAGCTTCTGGTCCTTCTACGTTTTATAGGTGTTCTTTGGTGGTGTGAGACCTTTACTAGTTAACATCAAACTTTGTCTCTGGTCTGTGGGTATTTTGTTTTTTCTTTCAGTTCTGTGTTGGATTATTCACTATTACCACTACTTAAACTCTGCACTGGAACTAATTTGTTGTCCTTTGCTTACTTCTAAAATGGGGGAACTTCCTGTGCGGACTAGCACTTGAGCCTTGTGGTTGAACTAAATTGCTGCTTTGCTGCTTATTCCCTGGGGAAGGTTTTTTGTAAAACCTGAGCTCAGGTTTTAATGGTTGACTTTATATGCACTTCCTGGTCTTGTGAGGTCTGGTACACCTGGGTTGTGTGGAAACTCTGATCTAGACCTGAGTCTTCTCAGTAAACTACACCCCTGCAGTTATATATTCCTGACCAGTCTACACAGGGTGGGCCTGTGCTGATTGGGGGGCAGATCAGCTGTCCTTGCTGGGCCCCAGTGTTCTCCGGGTGGCCCGTCTCGCTCACCACCCACGCTCCAAACATTTCCCATGGGATGGGCTGTGTGCAGGTCCCTTGTGATGACTCACCAGCCTCTGAGTGGCTCCTTGTTTCAGTATTTGTGACTCCTCACTCCTGTGTGTGTGTGTGGGTCCACAGGAACCCTGTTAGCGGTCTTGCTGGCCTGAGGGCCACAAAGGTCCTCTTCTCCCCTGCCACCTCCAAGAAACTTCATCCAAAGGGCACAGCTATGGCTTTTGCCAGCTTCTGCTCTGTACACTCTCAGCTCCAGCCTTGAAGTGGTCAGGATTTGAAATGGTGGGAGCAATCCTTTCTTTTCTCATCGTGGCTTCTTCTGCCTCATGAACTCCATAGGTCTCTCCTCCTCTTCTCCTGAGCTCTAGCAGCTCAAGCTTGGTAGTCATTGCTTTTTTTTTTT
>NW_007730496.1:0-1197 GCF_000696425.1 Galeopterus variegatus | reverse complement strand
CCCCTACATAAATATTCATTTGGAGATTTGAAAAGTTTACTTTTTGTGGGAATGCCCATGCATTGCAAGACGTCTAGGCTCCTTGGACTAGTGTCCCACCCATTAACTGCCAGTATCACCCCTAACCAATCTGGCAAGGGAAAAGCACCCATTTGAGAACCACTGCTTTGCCAAATGCCCCCATTGAGAACCACTGCTTTAGAGTTATAGAGTTTATAAACTGTTTTCATATATATTAAGTTTACTAATCATTTTCACATTTAGTATCTCATTTAATCCTCTCAAATCCTGTGAGGAGGATATTGTTACTATCATTTTAGTGAAGAAGAAGCTGAGGCTCCAAAAGTTGATGTAAAAAGTCATAGTCATTCACCACAGCATATCCTTATCATCTCCTGGACCCATTAGTTTGGAGCATAAACAACCAAGGTAGAATACATGATGTAATTCTGCATATAACCCAAAAAACTCCATTGCATCTAGATTGGCTGTCTAGTCCTAGGCTGTGCAACATAATAGCCATTACTCACATGTGACTATTTAATTTAAATTAATTAAAAATAAAATATAGGGAGCTGGCTGGTTAGCTCTGTTGGTTAGAGCATGATGTTGATAAGAACAAAGTCCAGGGCTTGATCCCTGCACCGGCCAGCTGCTAAATAATTAATTAAGTAAATAAAATAGAAATTAAAATATAATTTCTAAGTCACACTTGACTCATTTCAAATGCTCAATAGCCATATATGGCTAGTGGCTACCACATTGGATGATACAGATATAGAGCATGTCCATCATTGCTGAAAGTTCTATTAGCACTGGTAGACTATTTCAATTTTTTGTTAAACTCTCAATCGTTTCAACTGTGTCCATATGGCCCACTCTTTCCTCTGAGCTGTTGTTAGTCTTACACACATACACACACATGCACACACACACAATGCTCAGCCCTGTCTCTGCACCTTTGTTTATGCTGTTCTGTGCCTAGAATGCTCTGCTTCTCCACTATTGAACCTTTTTGCTTACATATTTGTCTCCACTGCCAGACTATAAGCTGCTTGAGAGCAGAACTATGCCTTATTCATCTTTGTATCCCCATTACCTAGCTCAATACTAGACACACAGTCAGTGCCTAACATCTGCCAATCAATACTACCTCAACATGCATTTTCTTTTCGATCCTGATCTTGCATGATAATG
>NW_007730495.1:140736-191895 GCF_000696425.1 Galeopterus variegatus | reverse complement strand
ACATAGCATGAAACAGGATAAATGAAAATAAAGCCATACAAAGAAACAAAATGGTAAATCTGCAGAATATCACAGATTAAGATATTTTCTTTAAAAGCAGACCTGGAAGAAAAAAATAGAGTACCCCAAAAAGGAATGGCAATTAAACTGATAGCTGACATTGGAAGCAACGCTGAGTTGAGAGAAAAATATTTTTCAAGTTAGAATTGTATACTCAGGGAAAATATGTCTCAAGAATAAGAGCAAAAAAATACTTTCAGACAAGCAGAAACTGGGAGCTTATTGCCAGCAGATTCTCACTCTAGGAGATTTGAAAGGATCCATTTCAGGCAGAGAGAAAATAATCCTTTCCAGTAGGTCTAGGACACAAGAAAAAAAAAGCGAGCCAAGTTATTGATAAACAAATCTAAGCAAACATTGACTATATGAAACAAAAATAATGTCCAGTTTTTGAGCTTAAAAAAGAAAACTAAGAACAAAAATAATGGGAAATGATAGCATATACATTGGGAGGAGGGAATAGGAGTTAAAGCATTCTAATGCCCTTGCATTTTCCAGAGGAGTGCAAAGATATTGGTTAACAGAAGACTTTATTAAGTGTGCATGCTAGTACCTAGGTAAAGACATCGAACAGACATAGACAGTATAATATTCAAACAAATAGAAAGAAAAATGAAATGAGTGAAAGGGGGAAATAATCTTAGGTGAGAGAGACAAAAAAGAGAAATTTTTAAAATGGGACAAACGAGAGTAAAATAAGATGATAGAAATAAATTCAAATAGATCAGTATTGTCAATAACTCTAGTTAAAAGACACATTTTGACAAGCTGGATTTTAAAAATCAAGATCTTTTCATAGGCATGTTCTACCGGTTCCTGTTGTTACAGCATAGCCAGGTCCTGCAGCTCTGCAAGTGAAAAAGACACATTTTGACAAGCTGGATTTTAAAAATCAAGATCTTTTCATAGGCATGTTCTACAGGTTCCTGTTGTTACAGCATAGCCAGGTCCTGCAGCTCTGCAAGTGAATATCTTTCTTCCTGTAAAATACCTCCCCAGTTGGGCTGGGCTGATGCTTTACTCCAGTTATTGCTCTAGAAGTTATGAGGGAAGGTGACAGCAGATCTTGTGGAAGGCAAGCCATGTCTCGTGAGGCACCTGCCTCAGGGTGGGGAATGTAGACTGGATAAAAGTTTACTGATATGCAGGCTCTCTCCCATGATTCATGGTTTAACAACCTGGCAAAGACACCAGGAGCCGGTCATCATTCATTGCTGGTAAGTTTCCTCAAAGCTTGGAAAAAACAACAGCCTACAGTAAATGAGGTGTAAGTGCGGGAACTGCCTTGGCAGAATGTAGAGGAAGGCACCAAAGCTCACAGAAGTGGCACGTTAGAATGGATTTATTATGTGAGGCAAGAGAACTCATTGGCCAACTCTGCTCTTTGGGATGGCCAGAGGACACTCCCTTCATTAAGGCAATAAGGAGTGAATTGGTGAAGGGGACACTGGCATCATTAAGGAGCTCTGTGGTAGATGTCCTTTTTAGGCCAGGGTTGAAGGCCAGGGAGAGGCTGCTGTGATACTGGGTTCCCATGTGTCAGTTGAGATGACAGGCTGTGTTAGAGCACAGGCCAGGTGCAATATAAATGTAATTACTATAATGGGAAGGAAGCTCAGAATGACAGCATGCAAGACCCACCAATCTGTGGCGGTGGCTGATAAAACATGGCATTCCTAGGGATGAGGACAAATGAGCAGTCAGTAGTAGCATTGATCAAATTACATATCCAGAAAAGATAAAGAGCAAGTGAACCAAAAGCTGATATCAGCAGTCTCAGTGGAAGATCACAATTCTTGGCCCAGATTACAGCCCCAGGACGCATTTATCGAAGAAGCAGTTAGGAGCCCTCAAGAATGGACACTGTGACACTCTTAACAAGTATTTACAATAGTGATTCTTCAATCTTTCTCCAAGAAAATCTACCACCATTAACTGAAAAAATGTACACTGTGGAAACTGGAATATTCTTCTCTTTCAAGGGCTGAGCTGATAATGATAACCAGGGGATTCCAAAATGCCATCATTGCCTCTCTGAGTGAGGACAAATGGAGAACTAGTAATAAGTAGAGTCTTGGCTCACAGTCTTACCGTGCATCCAGTGGGTCTGTGGGATCATCCCATCATTACTTTCCTGGTCCCTGAGTGTATTAACTGGGATAGCAGATGGCAAAATCTCCACAATGGTTCCCTGCCTTTTGAGTAAGAGGCATTGTGGTAGAAAAGGCCAAGCGGAAGCTCATGAAACTGCATACCTGCTCTTCCGCCCCTGGGCAAGGTAACCAATCAGGTATCATCCTGAATGAAGTATGCTACCCATAATGATTTAAAAGAGGCATAATCCTGCTTAATTCTCCAGCATAGATTTTGCAAAAGCCAGATAAAGCACAACAGGAGAGGGTAGATTTAACCAAGTGGTAGTACCAATTGCAATTTCTGTGCAGGTGAGATTTTTACTAGATCTATACAACCTCTTGTACTTGGCATATAGCTACTTATCTGGAAGAAAACAGGGGAAAAGAATCATGGATGAATCAATATATTGGTGCAAACTATAAATGGAATGCTTCCAGACTTTTGTCACACTCACATGTAGCCCTGAAAAATGGTGATTAGGGTAAATCCTGCTAGCAGGCAGAGCTTTAAGCAGTATTCCTGGGTCCTCAATTTGGAGGACGATGCTGAATTGCTTCATCAAGGGCCCAGAAGGAGCAAGATTAGAAGATAAGATAAAAGAGTTCTGGGGAATAAGCATGTGATTGGACCTATGACAATGAGTGGTGTAGTAAACACACCCTAAGGTGACCTCCAGTGAGTCACACTCTTGTGTCATTTCCTTCCCTTGAGTGCAAGTAGGATCTGTGACTTGCTTCTAAATATAGAAAAGCTGATAGAAATGTCACTCTCATGAGTATGTCATTAGACTCCATATTCACAGACTGGAGACTTGCTGTTGGCTTGGATGAAGTAAGCCATCATTTTGTGAGAGGACCACAGGGCGAAGAACGGTGGGTGGCCTTCAGCAGCTGAAAGCAACCCCTGGCCAAATGTCAGTAGGAAAACAGGTACCTCAGTCCTACAACCATAAAGAGATGAATTTTGCCAACACTGTAAATGAGCTTGGGAGTGGATTTTTCTCTAGCTGAGTCTCCACATGAAAGTGCAGTTCAGCCAACACCTGATTGCAGTCTTGGAAGATCATGAGCAGAGGACCCAGCTGAGCTATGCCAGGACTCATGGCCATGGAAACTGTGAGATAATAAATGTGTGTTGTTTTAAACTGCTAAATTTGTGGTGATTTAAAATTAATTAAACTTAAAATTAATAGAAAATTAATGCTAGTGGACACAAAATATGTGGATCTTGTGTCTCACAAAGCATCTACCTCAGAAGAGGCAGTGAACAACCAGGTAGACAGGATGATTATCCAGTAGATGCCACCAATCTTTGTCCTTGGTCACCTG
Organism: Galeopterus variegatus; assembly: GCF_000696425.1. Taxonomy (NCBI): domain Eukaryota; kingdom Metazoa; phylum Chordata; class Mammalia; order Dermoptera; family Cynocephalidae; genus Galeopterus; species Galeopterus variegatus. The sequence goes on along the minus strand of NW_007730495.1, from coordinate 188,371 downwards.
AGTTCTTGCATAATGGGCTCATAAATGAGGTAGGCATGATGGCAGGGATGGAGGCTACACATGGGCTCAACAGCAAGGTTCCCTCTCACCAGACTGATTGAGCTACTACTACTGCTGAATGTTCTACCTCTCCACAGCAAAGACTGACGTGGAGCCTTCAATATGGTATATACCTTGAGGAGAAAAAACATCCATTCAGTGACAAATTGATTACACAGGACCCCTTCACCTCAGAAGGGGCAAGTGGCATGTGTTCTTAGGTTGGGTTTGCCTCTCCTACCCACAGTGCCTTGGCCAGCACCACTATTCATGTGGCTTAGAGTGTTTCTCATTTATTATCATGGGATCCCATATAATATTGTCTTGGACCAAAGGACCCTCTTTACAATAAAGGAGATATTACAAGAGGCCCGTGAACATGGGATCCACCTCACCCAGAAGTTGCTTGGGAATGTGTGAGATTGAGACAGTGTATACTTCAAGACGAGGCATAAGTGTGGAGTATACTATAAAGCAAATGTATTTCACTGGGCCTACTTTCTTATAGTTTCAGGTTTAGTCTAACTTCTTATAAGTACATATAAAATGTTGACCTTGCCAAAGACAGGAAATTTTCCCCAGGCTATAGTCTCTGTTGTAAGATAAGGAATTGTAACACAGCAAGGTTGCTGGCTAAAAGACAGACAAGTTACTGATTGATATGTAAAGATACTGGGAAACTGCTGTGGGAGAAGGAATGTTTGCTAAGATAAAGTTTTTGTTGGTGGATCACTTAACTTCTTACAAATTGCATTATGAAATGTCACTTTGCTTGTTTTACTGAATGTTACCAGCCTGTATTGTTAAACTATAACCCCACCTATGTTTTCTTCCGTAACTTCCTGGTCTGGAGAATAAATGCAGGAAGAGAACCCCAATTTGTGGCTAATTTCCCAAATGGAAGGAATGCCTTGCTCTTGAGGGTTCTGGGAGATTAACCCCTTTGGGGCTTCTCACTGCTCAGAAGAGATGGGCTTTGAGTAATCTTTTACAGCTCCGTCACCCAGGGGAAGTGGGGTAACAAATCCGTGGGAGGCAAAGCAACACATAAGCTTTGAACCAATGGTTGGAAGTAGGAGTGGCCCCTCTCATCATCACTTGCAGTGATTGACTTGGGGGATTTATGTCTTGAACTCAAGGGATTCTCTGAGATGCACCTCTTGATGCTCTCATATTCAGTGACTGGGTAATTGCAGCAACTGCACCCTGACAAGGACACAGTAACCAGGGGCTTAGACTCCTCAGAGATGAAAACTGGTTATCCTACTGGGCAAACAACCTGGACCAGCAGAAGTGTTGGCCAAGGGTAAGGAAAATCTAAAATGCATGGTAAAAGAGGGAGATGATGAATGATCAATTACAGACCTAAGATTAATTGCAGTAGTGGATTCTGTAGCTTGTTCCATTCATCTTCTTTTTGTAATCTTTTTTTTTTAGAAATTGAGACTATCCACTGCCTTAGAATCAGTGATAGGATGGTGTGCACTTATATGTGGAGGAAGAGCAGTTATGAGTGGTACAAAGGGTGGAATGTAGCAGATGCTGATAGTGCCCTTCCTATATCCACTTGACATGTACTTTTTCTATGCATGGCCAGCCCGACTTCCAAATGCTAGCATTTGTGACTCTAATAGATCTCTCCAGTTGAGCACAGGCAGACTGGAAATTCCAGGGAATCAATGTTCTGCTATAGCATGATTCAACCAATAACTGATGGGAATTAGTAAATAAATATCCCAGCTCCCTTGCCCCTTAAGAGGGGTTAATTCTGAGGCATGCATCACAGTATTCCCTAGTGAATTCAGCCCACATAAAAATTTGCTTGATAATACTCCCTTTAGCAGCTTCCCTTCCCTGCTACTGTGTCCTGGGATCACCTCCTATATAAACCACTTGCCCTCAAATTTTTGTCTCAGCACCTGCTTCTGGGTGAAACAAACTAAGACAAGGTTCAAATGAAAGTCCTTAATAATATAATATAATAATTGAAAAAGAAATATTCAGAAACCAGAATTCCACAGATATTTTAAGAGTTGTGATCCTAAGTAAAAACATCGTGCAAATATTTAACTCATAATTAGAAGAGTTGGTTTTCATTATGAACTGGAACAGAGCTAAATATTTTTTCCAGTTCAAAAATCCAAACCAATGCAAAATGTCAGAACTGACATGGCCATTTTTCTAGCTCTTAATAAAAGGAGTACCAAACTACGAAAGAAAACTAAAATAATATCCAATAAAAATTTTTCAAAATTCTATTTCTCAATTTTGAATTTACAGTATCATCTGTAATATCACATTATGTTACGTGTTTATGCTATAATTCTATTTTTAAAGTTTCATTACACTTTTAGCAGTTGAGAAACCTAAAGCAATGGATTCTGAGGTTTAGAGGGGTTACATCTCCTAGGTAACACAGTACTTCCGCCTAGGCTTGGTTAGCTGCCACTCCAGTACCTCTTACACGCTCGTATAGGTTTTCAGTAAATAATTGTCGAATAAATACCTTAGGCGTTGAAAGAAGTGGTTTTCAAAAATGGATTTACGAAGCGATCGCGAAGTTTAGTTTTATAAGAAAAGGAATTGGTGTGGGTTCCCCGCAGGAGTGTGGTTGTGTGCAACCGATACCAAAATGCATTCGGGGGGTGGGCAACGACCTTGCTGGCACCGGGAAAAAGTCTACTTACCTGGCCGCAGCGGACCCCACCGTCCCGGCAGCTGCCGCCTCCACAGGCTCCGGCGATCTGTTGAGCGGTTGCTTCGGAAACCTCTGGCGGCGGCGCGCAGAGCTTTTTGGAGGGCGGGGCCCCGGGAGGTGGTGATTTTTTTTTAATTCTAAAGGTTCGCTTTTGTACCTAATTTTGTACTCATAATACACTCTTACTCACAAATGTAGAAGAAAAGGTACATCCATTGCCCATTCATGTTCACACCCATGGAATGGAAAAACCTTATTTTAACCCAGAAAAGCCGGACTCCAAAGCCAGTGCTTTTCCACTGCCCTAATACTCGGTAGTCATTTTTAGGATTTACAAATGGCTAGTTTCAGGCATAAATATGTGGCAAATTCCAAAATTTCCAACCCTAGGTGACATATTTATTTATTAATTCCTTGGATCACACAGCCTCGGTACAATATGGATTTTGTTGACTCTCATAAGGATAAGATAAGCAACAAAGAGAGGTGAGATCAAAAAACACTGGTGCAGTGAAGAGGCATCAGAGAGCAGGATTCCAGGAAAATAAGGGCAGAGGTAGGCAGGGAAAAAAACAGACCAACTTGGGAATGGATCTATCCTGCAACTCAGAGAACCCGCTTCAAAAAAACAACCCCAGACCAAAACTTCCCCTTTCTCCAAAGAGCGGGAAGAGATAAGCTGGAGACTGAGTTAATCCAGCAACTACTTCCCCGCCCACATTTTCTTCTGCCCGCACCAAAGATGGCGCCCTTCGCTTCCTCCTTCGACAGCACGCAGGTCTCTATGGCCCAGTCTCCAGCCTGGCTCACGCCGTGCCTGGGGCGGGGCTTGCGTGGAGGCCGGGCGCAGAGATCCGGAAACACCCGAACTGTGGCCGATCATCTGTAGCTTTAGTGCCCAGGAAGTGTTTTTCCCCCCCGGACCTGGTGGTGTTCAGGGTCTGAGGTGTTTTCTCGCCGGATCTCCTGCGGCGGTGCGGCGGTTGCCACAACCTGGGCCGCAGCCTGGCGCCCTGTCGTGGGGCCCTCATTTGCTCGCGCCATGCCCTCGGCCGCCGCCCCCATCATCAGCTCGGTCCAGAAGCTGGTTCTATACGAGACCAGAGCTGTGAGTACCCGCGCGGCGGGGCGCGGGCAGGGGGACGGTGGCCGGCCAGGTGGGTGTGGGGCCGGAGGGCAGAGGCAGCGCCCGCCTCCCCCTCCCCCCTTCCCGGTTCCTAATCCCTGTCAAACACAGCTGTGCCTGGGGGTGGTCTTCACCCTGTTTTCGCACCCAGGGTACTGCTGCGGTTGCATGTCCTCATTTCCACTTACAAGACATGGCTGGAACACTCTGGAAACAGGTGCTTGTGGTACCTCAGGAACTGTTCATGAAATGAGATTCTGTACCCTCAGGAACTGTTCATGAAATGAGATTCTGTACGAGAAAGTCTGTCAAAGTTCTAGAGATCGTAGTTACAGTACAGGCAGGGGTATGAAAAAAAATTTGACCTATGACTCGGTAACTTTTCTATTTTCCTTTCCATGGCATTCCGTCACTGATTGATGTTAATTACGTGCACTTTTATGCTGACTTATTTGGTTCTTTTTTTCTTATTTTAAAGGAAAGAAAAACTTATTTTAAGGACAGCTTATTCTGGCCAGCTAAGAGATAAAGAGTGAACTTATCAGAAGGATGCTAGGGGAGCCACTGCATGGAGGATCCTAACTCCCCAGCCTCTGGAAAAACAGGAACAAGATAGCAGATTTGAGAGCCCTCTCACAGAACTGCCAAAATCAGCATAGGTGCTGGGAGAAAGAATCTGTGACTCAGCTGTAATTGGGTATCTGCTCCTGGTGGGCAAATCATCCTGGCTAGGGAGCACCTGGCAGTAATGACTTGGCTGTGGAATCACCCCCTTTGTCTCAGGGAATAGTTGGTGCTGGGCAATCACCCTGAGATATGTCTGCTGCATTGAATCACTGAACCTCAGTTTTCTTATTAGTTAAGTAGATAATTCTTCTTTATAGTTTTGATTTTTAAAAAAAAGATGTAAGCAGAAAGATTTTTTAAAGTAATAAACTCAAAGTGTAAGGGACATAACTCAGAAAAAGGCATAAAATTACTGGCAACTAAATAAATCCTGGGAATTAAAAAACAAACAAACAAACTGTATTAGGTTGTAATAATGAGAATAATAGTTAATACTGATGGAATACTGCTATGCCAGGCACTCTTCAAAGCCCTATACATATGCTTTATTATTTCATCTTTGTAAAACCTCTAAGAGGTTAGTGCTGTTACCACTACTACTCCTGCTGCTGCTATTATATTATCATTTGGTGAAGAAAAAAATGAGGCAAAGAGTTTAGGACAGTGCTATTTAAAGTGTGGTCTGGGAACTGGTGCCTGGCATAGATATTTGTAACTGTACTGTGACAAATTATGTACAGAAATTGAGATTAAATGATTAGAAGCTTTTATATTAACAGAGTAATTTCATTTCTCATGAATTAGATAATTTAGAAAATAGGATTTGTTCTTTGAATATCTTTGCTTTTTCTGTTTTTAGCTTTTGATTAGGGAAATTTGAAGCATATGCAAAGTAAACAGATTAACAGAGTAATTTCATTTCTCATGAATTAGATAATTTAGAAAATAGGATTTGTTCTTTGGATATCTTTGCTTTTTCTGTTTTTAGCTTTTGATTAGGGAAATTTGAAGCATATGCAAAGTAAACAAAATAGTATAAAAACTACCATTTGTCAATCACTCATCTCCAAAACTGCCAACATTCTGTCATTCTTTATTATCCATAACTTTTTCCACTCCCCACCCAGCACTTATTTTTTTATTTTTTAATTTATTTTTGATTGACAGATAATAATTGTGAATATTTATGGTGTGCAATGTAATATTTTATCTATCTATATATATATTGCAGAAAGGTTCAGTCAAGCTAGTTAACATTTCCATCACCTCACCAACTTATCATACTTACTATTTTTTAAGATTTGTTTTCTTGAGGTAAAATTGACATAAATTGAAATACACAAATCTAAGCTGTAGAATTTGGACAGAAGTATACACGTGTGTAACCCACACCCATAGCAGGATATGAAACATTTCTGTTGGTCCAGAAAGTTCCCTCATGTCTCTGCTCAGCCAACTGCCCCATTCTGTTCCTGGCAACTAATGTTCTAAATTTTTTTTTAACCTTACATTAGATATGCTTGTTGAAGAATTCCATATGAAAGGAATTGTAAAGTATATGCTCTTTAGGGTCCAGCTTCTTTTGCTTAGCATGATGTCTTTGAGTTTCATCCATGTTTTTGTGTGAATCAGTAGTTTGTTCTTTTTTATTATTACAAATATTCTGTTGTATACAGATTCTACAGTTTGTTTATCTATTTTTTCCTGTTGATTTAGACTGTTTCCACATTTGGGCTGTTGTAAGTCAGCTATGAACATTTTTGAATAAGTATATTTGTGGACATATGTTTTCATTTCTCTTGGGTAAATACCTATGAATGAAATTGCTAGTCATAGGGTTCATGTAGCTTAGGACTTTGGAGAAAGGCAATTTTTGTGAAGTAGTTGTACCATTTTATACTCCTGCCAGCAATGTATGAAAATTTCTGTTGTTCCATATCCTTGCCAACATTTGGTGTTGTCAGTCTTTTTAGTTTTAGTTATTCTGGTGGGTGTATAGTGGTATCACATTGTTGTTTTCATTTGCATTCCTCTAATGACTAATGATGTTGAGCATCTTTTGTTGTGCTTATTGGGCATTTTTATATCTTCCTTTGTCAAGTGTCTATTTAAGTCTTTTGCTGACGTATTAAAATTGGGCTGCTTGTCTTTTTATTATTGATTTGTAGGAGTTCTTTATATATTTTGGAATTGAGTCCTTTTTCATATATGTTTTATAAATATTTTCTTCCAGTTAGAGCCTTGCCTATTCATTTTCTTAATGATCTTTTGATGAGCAGAAGTTTTTAAGTTTGATGACGTCTAATTTATCCATTTTCTTCTTTTGTGGTTATTGGTTTCTGTGTCCTCTCTTTGCCCACTCCCAGATCACAAAGATATTTTCTTATATTTTCTTTTAAAGATTTATAGTTTTAAACTTTTATGTTTAGTCTATGTTTCATATTAAATTAGTTTGTGTATGGTGTAAGTAGGATTGTGTTATCTATTGTGGTGTAACAAATTACCCCAAAACTTAGTGGTTTTAAACAACAGTATACATTTAATATTTCACACAGTTTCAGTAGATCAGGAATCTGGGTGTGACTTGGCTGAGAGGTTCTGGCTCAGGGTCTCATGAAGTTGCAATCAAGATGTCAACTGGGTTGCAATTATCTGAAGTGATGGAATTTGGATGTGTTGTCCCCTCCAAAACTCATGTGGAAATTTGATCTCCAGTGTGACAGTGTTGGAAACTGATTGAGTCATGGGGGTGGATCCCTCATGAATGGATTAATGCTCCCCCTGGGGGAGGGGAGATTAATGAGTGAGTTCTCGCTCTATTAGTTCCCGTGAGAGCTCATTGGTTAAAAAGACCCTGGCACCTTCTCTCTCTCTCTCTTGCCTTCTCTCTCTTGCTTCCTGTCGCCATGTGATCTGCTTGTACCCGCTGGCTGCCTACCACTTTCCGCCATGAGTAGAAGCAGCCTGAGGCCCATGCCAGATGCAGCTGTCCCAGAATTGTAAGCCAAATAAACCTCTTTTCCTTATAAATTACCCAGTCTCAGGTATTTCTGTTATAGCAACACAAAACGGACTAAAACACTGAAGCCTTAAATGAGCTGGAGGATTTACTTCCAAGATGGCTCACTTACATATGTGACAAGTTGAGCTAATTGTTGACAAGGGGATTTGGTTCCTTGCCTCATGGACATTTCCATAGGACTCCTTGAGTATCCTTATGATGAAGTATCTGGCTTTATCCAGAGAGAGTTATCTAAGAGAAACAAGGATGAGGTTGCAATGTCTTTTGTCACCTAGTATCATAAGTCACATTCCATTATTTCTGCAATATCCTATTGGTTGTACAGGTCAGCCCTGTTCAGTGTGGGAGGGGACTATGCAAGGGTACAAATACAAGGAGGCAAGAATCATTAAGAAGTTTTGGAGGCTGGATTTACTTTTGTCCATGTAAAAGTAAAAGTAAAAAGGTTTGCTTCTTTCTATGTATCAATTGTCCAGAATCATTTTTTGAGAAGACTATCCTTTCTCTATTGAATTTCTTTGACACCCTTGTGAAAAATTAGTTGGCCAAATAAATATGGGCCTATTCTTAAACTATTTCATTGCATTGGTCAATTTGTGTTCTTTATGTCACTACTACTTTGTCTTTATGATAGTATTTTTATAATAAGTCTTGAAATCAAGAAGTTTTTGAACTATTCTTTTCCAAAGTTATTGTGGCTAATATAGAACTTTTGTATATTCATATGAATTTTGCAGTTGGCTTGTCAATTTCTGTTTAAAAAGCCTGTTGGGATTGTGGTTTGGATTTCACTGAATTTGTACTCCAATTTGGGGAGAATTGAAATTGTATCATTTAGAAAAAAGAACACGGTTTCTTCCCAGTCTGGATGCCTTTTATTTTTTTCTTGCCTTATGGCACTGGCTAGAACCTCCAGGGCAAAGTGGAATAGAGCGGCCAGAGTGGATTTCTTGTCTTGTCCTTGATCTTAGGGGAAAAGTATTCCATCTTTCACTATTAAGTATGATGTTAGCTGTTGGTTTTCATAGATGTCCTTTATCAGGATGAGGAAGATTTCTTTCTATTCCTAGTTTGCTGAGAGGTTTTTGTTTGTTTGTTTTTATCATGAACAGATTTTGAATTTTGTGAGATGTCTTTTCTGCATCTGGCATGTCCTTTATTTGCTTGCTATGGTCAATTACATTAATTCATTTTCATGTGTTAAACAAACATTGGATTTGGAGGGTATACTCTACTTGGTCATGCTATATTATTGTTTTCATATATTGTTAGATTCTATGTGCTGATATTTTGTTAAGAATTTTTGCTTCCGTGTTTAGGATATTGGCCTCTTATTTTCTTTAACATCTTTTTATTTCTAATTTTGATATCAGGGTAACTAGTCTCATAAAATGAGCTGAGAAGTGTTCCTTCTGTATACTGAAAGTGACTGTATAAAATTGGTGTTTTATCTTTTTTAATGTTTGCTAGAATTCACTAGTGAAACATCTGAGGTTGGAATTACTTTGTGGGAAAAATTTTGATAATGAATCAATTTTTGTAACAGATATATGGCTATGCATATTTTCAATGGATCTTAAATCAGTTTTGATAAATCGTGTTTTTCAAGAAATTCATACATTCCATCTTAGTTGTTGACGATATTGGTATTATTCTTTAGATATCTGTAGGATTCGTAATAAAATTCCCTCTTTCATTCCTGACATTGGCATTTTGGATTCTCTCTGATTTTTCCTTGATCCAGCTTGCTAGAGATTTATCGATTTTATTAATCCTTTGAAAAAACCAACTTTTGACTTGGTTAATTTTCCTTATTGTTTGTTTTGTGTTTAATCAATTTCTGCTCTTAGACTTATTATTTTCTCCCTGTAATAGATTTTGGATTAATCAGTATCTTGGTCCATTTGGACTGCTATAACAAAATACCATAAACTAGGTGGCTTATAAACAACAAATATTTATTTCTCACAGTTCTGAAGGCTAGGAAGTCCAAAATCAAGGCACTGGCAGATTCAGTGTCTGGTGAGGGCCTGCTGTGTCCTTACATGGTGGAAGGGGCGAACAGCCTCCCTTGGGCCTGCTTTATAAGGACACTCATCCCATTCAAGAGGTCTCTGCCCTCATGACCTAATCATCTCCAAAAGCTACCATCTCTTAATACTGTTGCATTGGGGATTAGGTTTAAACATATGAATTTTGGGGGGACACAAGCATTCAGACCATAGCAATCAGTTTATCTTTCTCTAGCTTCATAAGGTAGAAATTTAGATCATACACTTTTTTTTTAATATAAAGTATTTAAAAATATAAATACAAATTTAAAAAGCTGAAAGACTAATGACAGATGAGAAAAGTATTATTAGCCTGAACAATAGGTAAAGCAGTATATCCTTACATGCATAAATATTTTATAAATTGGTCTAAAAAATAAAACACTCAAAAAGAAAAGGACGAGGACATGAATAGGTAATTCACCAAAAAAGAAGTATGAATATGCAAAGATATCCAACTTGCTAATAATTAAAGCAATAAAATGAAAATAGATTTCCAATTTTCACCTGTCAGAATGACAAAGATTGGCCACAGTCATTGTTGGCAAGTATTTAAAAGAAATGGGCATTCTTGTTTTGATTGGTGGGAGTTTATTAATTGGTTATGAAGGAATTAGGAGACACATTAAGGAGCAAAAGAGTGGACAAGATGGGCTGTCTCTTGTCCTGAGCCCTCGTTTGGAAAGATAATTGGGTAGACTTACTCCTGAGGTGAAGTTCAGGTTGTTGTTATCTGTGTTTAGAGGTGAATTTTGAGGACTACTTGGAGTGGAAAGGGAGATGGGTCAGTAGGTGGCATGCAGGAGGTGTAGTTCTGGCCTGTGAAAGTTTAGCACCTCCCGAACTTACCTGTTCTCTTTGGCATCCAGCACCTTCATGCTGCTCTTTGGCTCCTGTGACCCTGCCGTGGTCTTTATCTGCCCAGTGGCCTAGGCCTAATCCAGCCCTAATGCTCATGCAGTCCAGTGCAACTAGGAATTGCCCACAGGAGATTTAGCAACCTGGGTTGTTTAATATGTGATGCCCTAGGTGTCTTAGCGTTGTAGTAAGTGACTATTTCATAAAATTGGTTGCTAAATAGAACTGGGATTGCATGTGTATGCATGTGTGTTTTGTGGGAGTGAAAGTTGTTAGTGTAATCTTTACTCTTATTAGCTCAAAATTGTTTGTTTGTATGTTCCAAAAGGATTTAAGAAAGCCACCCCCAATCACACAAAATAGAATAAATAAGAACCACACTATAAGGAATGCACCTTACTTAGCCTTGATTTGTGTAGTTAGAGAATGGGAGAGAACAATATGGGGTGTAGTTGGCTAAGGTATTGGAACAGGGCATCAAAGGATATAAAGTGGGGAGAGAAGCATAGCAATTATAGCTGGTTAAGAAGGGGTGAGTGGAGGTGACAAAGTTTCACACTTGTTTCTACAAGGAATTTGAAGCTTCCCCATCAGTAAAGCCCTGAAGCTCTAACAGTAGACTTGGAGACACCCCTTTAGGCTATCAGAGACTCACTTCCCCTTCCTGGGCATTACTAATTGTTGGGATTGCTAGATTAAGTAAGGTGGTAGGCCCACAAAACTGTTAGATTATGAGAAATAACTTCATGGTGATCTTTAAAAATAATACACTTAATCTGAAAGTTCAAGTGAAGTTTAACATTAATTGAAGCTGTCATACAACCTAAAATGTCTTCCCTTTCAAGAAAGCTGATTTTCCTCCCTCAGATGAAAAGTGAGTGATTAATTAGCCTGTCATTATAAAAGGAGATAATAATGTTAGTAGATACTGAATTTCCTGTTAAATGGATTACCTATTGTATTCCATTTGGATTTCATGTAGTATATATTTTAGAAACACATTCATTTTTATACCAACTCACCACTGTTAAAGCTACATATTGGGGCTGGCCTGTGGCTCACTCGGGAGAGTGTGGTGCTGATAACACCAAGGCCACGGGTTCGAATCCCATATAGGGATGGCCCGTTTGCTCACTGGCTGAGAGTGGTGCTCACAACACCAAGTCAAGGGTTAAGATCTCCTTACCGGTCATCTTTTTAAAAAAAAACAAAAAACTACATATTGAAAGTTTAAGCTTTTTCTTGAACAATGACCCTTAACTTTCAAAAGAGACCCTGCCGAGATCATATTCTATCTTAATGGTATTTTAATATAGCTTCTTTTGGTATATTAATTCTCTACCTCCACCACTGCCAACCCCCGACCCCACAACATATCTACAAACACACAAATGTTTTCCCCATCAGTGTTGATTCATATGCACCTGTTTGCATGTATATATGCATTCAGGCAGTTCCAGCTGATGCAGGTCTGATTTATGGAAATCCCCTGTGCTCCGATTACTTCTCCCTTTCCTACCCTGTTGTTCTTGGGCATTTTGTTTATCTCCTTCACCTTCACCATTTGAACTATGGGCCCTTCACCACTTCAGACTTTGCCAATACTTAAGATGGCATTCCTTCTTCTTACATGTTCCTAATTCTTACTATGAATTTATAATAAATTTAACCCCAACTTTTCCCCAGATGTGTAAATCTCCTCTCAACACATTCACACTTCATATTCTTATGGCTTTCATTTTCCTGAAGCCATGGCTCAAATCTGGACCAGCTGCTTTTAAGGCCCAAAGCACAGCTGCCATTCTGGGATCTCCCTTCACCACCCTGTACTATATCTTTCCTTGTTTTCCTGGATCCTGTTGTTTTCTCTTTCTTGATTTATTTATGCCCTCATTTTGTAGGAGCAGCTCCTTCAATTGCCTCATGAGAAAGGGCTCATAGAAGGTAGTTTTTTTGAGCCCATGCATGTGTAAAAATGTCCTTATGTCTCTCTCAGATGTGATTGATAAATTTAATGTTGAATTAAAGATTGAAATGAATTTTCCCTTAGAACTTTGAAGGCATTATGTCCCTGTCTTCCACCTGACAGTGTTGCTACTGAGAATTTCTAATGTTATTCTTTCTTGATGTTTAGTTTGAAGTCTGTTTTTTTCTCTTTAGAAGCATATGATATCTCCTTTTTGTGCTTTTTTTTATCTTCTGATATTTCAGAGGTATCAGGTCCACAGATTTCCACACATTTTGCAAATTCTATAGTGTAATTGGATTGCTTCTTGTCTTCTTTACTGTCAGTTTAGGACTCAGCTATCTTGGGCATGCTTTTTAGTTTCAAATGATTTGTTTTGCTGTTATCTTTTTTTTTTGAAACATAATTGATTATACATATTTGTGGGGTACAGAGTTGAATATCAGTACCTGTGTACAGTGTGTGTACAATGGGAGGATCAAGTCAGGATAGTTAGCATGTTCATCACTACAAAACTAAATCATTATTTGTGTCAGTTAACCAATTTCTTACCTCTCTCCCCTTCCCCCTTTCCCACCTCTAGTAAACACAGTTCTCTGCCCTCCTTCTGAAAGTTCAATATATTATTGTGATTGTTCTTTCTCTCTTCCCTCCTCCCTCTCCCTCCCTTTCTCCCTCTCTCCTTCCCACTTACGAGTGAGGACGAGTGAGGACGTGAGGTATTCTGTGTCTGGCTTGTGTCACTTAATATAATTTTCTCCAAGCTCATCCATGCTGCTGCAAATGGCAGAATTTCACTCTTTTTTATGGTTGAGTAGTATTCCATTGTGTATAGATACCACACTTTCCTTATCCAATTGTTCCTCCTTTTGCCCTTGGGACTTGTGCCTAAAAACAAACATTACACACACACAAAAAAAAAAACTTTACTATGATTTTAGTAAGATGTCTGGGAGGAACTGAGGTGTTCACTGTTCCATCTTTACCCAGAATTCTACCCATTCGCTCCTCAGCCAGCACCCCACCCCATCACTGAGACTGCCCACAGAAAGGCCACTCACGTCCAATTGTTCCTCCTTTTGCCCTTGGGACTTGTGCCTAAAAACAAACATTACACACACACACAAAAAAAAACTTTACTATGATTTTAGTAAGATTTCTGGGAGAAACTGAGGTGTTCACTCTTCCATCTTTACCCAGAATTCTACCCATTCGCTCCTCAGCCAGCACCCCACCCCATCACTGAGCCTGCCCACAGAAAGGCCACTCACACACTCACGAGCTCCTGTTGTCAGGTGCTTTGGGCACTCTGTCCTCACCTTACTTGACTTCTCAGCAGTATTTGATGTGGATGTGACTGCAGCCTTCTTTTACAAATGAGCTCCTCCCTTTGCTTTGATGAGTCTGCCCTATGCAGGGGTTTTCCTATTCACTGGCCATCCTGTCTGTCTTCTTGGCTGGTTCCTTCTCTGTATCCAGCCTCTAAATAACAGAGCTCCTCAGGCTCGTTTTTGGGCTCTCCTCTCTATCTTCACTCTCCCTAGTAAGTTTAACCCATACCCATGGCTTTAAATGCCATATATACATGCTGATGACACCCATTGAGATCTCTCCTCCGAGCTCAAGATTAATATACGTATCCAGTTCTCAATCTCTCTGGGCATGTTCTGAACAGAACTCTTGGTTTCCCTCAAACCTGTTTCTTTTCTAATCTTCCCTACACCAGTAACTGGCATCATCATGTAGCCAGTTGCTCATACAAAAGTAATTGGATCTGTTACTCCCTTTTTCAGTCTAAACCATCAGCAAGTTATATCTCCAAAATATATCTTCAATTTATCTTTCCCTCAGGTGCCTAGCCCAGTGCCTGACGCGTATGAGGCATTCACTGGTAAATGGTCAAATGAATGACATCAATAGAAAACCAAGAAAATTCCTGTAAAATAATGGGGGCTCTTTAAAAATGTTGAGGTCATGAAAGATAAAGGCAGAGAGACTTTTCTGGATTAAAAGATATTAAAAAAGACATAGTAACCAAATACAATGCATGATCCTTGATTAGATTCTTTTTTTTTTTGTTTAAAAGCCAGCTGTAGAGGCTGTTATAGGGACACCTGGGGAAATTTAAATATGGATTGTATACTGATAATATTGTATCAGTGGTATTATGATTACCTGGGAGGATGTCCTTATTTTTAGGAAATATAAGTTGAGGTCTCTAGGGGTGATATGTTATGATACCTGCCCCTCATTTTCAGAGGTTCAGAAGAAGAAAGCTTTTATCAGGAAAGGGAAAACCCATGCAATAAAATGTTAACAGTTGGTGAATCTAGGTGAAGGATATATGGGTGTTCATTGTACTCTTCTGTTATCTTACTGTACGTTTGAAAATTTTTCTAAGTAAGACATTGGAAAAAATCAGCAGTGGAGAAGAATTTAATGAAAAGATATTTTTAAGCCCCAAAATGCTGAGATCCATTTTAAAGCATACGACTAAATGTGTAAAGTCTAAGGATATACATAGTTAGAGTGTTGATGTCTTCAACAGGAAGAAAATAAGACTGAGTAGAAACAAGGCTTTTCTGGTCAAGTTACCTCTTTAAAATATTGGTGTGACAGTGTTGGTGAACTGCCCACCAGAGGGCAGTGCAGACAGTAACTCTGCTGTCCACAGCAGGCTCACTGAAAGTTGTGGTTTTCTTTCCCATTTAACTGGCTCCACGTGAGGTCGCTAGTCTCTGCACAAAACATTTTTAGGATTCTTAGACCACTTAGACCGTTTTAGAAGAGAGAGAATTTGGATAGTTATATCGCTTCCCATTTCTTTCTCCCTACTCAGATCTGTTTCTAAATTCTATGGATTTTAGCTTTTGTCTTTTCTGATTCATGGCATCTTTGGAAGGATCTGGATATGGGAGGTATACATCTGCTTTCCTAAGTGTGTGCTCCAAAGGCCAATAGTGCATTTGCCCAACAGCATGTCAGGATTTATGTTTGTCTTTTTATTGCAAACTGCCAAATCATCATCTCGTTTCAATTAACCTTTAGGTTTCCTAGGTTGTATTAAAATTCTAGGAATTTCATTTAGGGATTTTACCTCCCTTAAAGCTGTGATGTACCTCCTTATCGAGTAGTTGACTTAAAAGAGCCATCTTTTTATGTGCTCATGCAGAAATGATGGGTTAGTGTAAATATTGTAGAAAATTACCCAGGAAATTCAATGATTACTCTGTGGTAGGTGGTTGTTCTTTCACCTATTACTTACCCAGTGCCTGCGGAACCAGATTATACTACTAGACTAGGGAATTAAAAGCCACAGAGGTTAGACCTGGTCTCCTGAGGTACTTATAATTAGGTGAATGGGGCAGACAAGTCCCCAACAAATTGAGACAAGGCCTTCAGAAGGAAGTGCTGAATTTAGATATAAGTAAAAGTGCTTTGGGGAGGCAGGTGATGAGTGAGGATTGTTGCAGGTGGAGATGGAAGTTATAACTTATCGTATCTTGGCTCAGTACATGAAGTCTTTACTTAGTCCTTCAATGCCAAACTCAGCATCAGAACACCACCAGACTCTCTGGATAGCTTACTCTGACCCTCTCAAATAAGTTAAGTGCCCTTCCTGTGCTCTCACTGCATCTAGTTCAGACCTCTATGATACCAGGCTATTCATGGTTGTTAATTTGCATCCTCTTCTCTCCTGAGGGCAAAGATGATTACTAACAAAATGGTACATTCTCCTGTTCTGGGTCTATTCTGGTCCTGCACATGATTTCCTCCTTTTGGGGTACTCTCTTTCTGTTTTTTTCCTTCGTCTTTTTCCTCAAATACAATGGCATAGATTCGCTGCCATCTTAAGAAGGAAAGAAAAGGAAGTAACGTCACTGAGTGTCTTCTTTGTGTTGGACACTATATTCACTGTATTAGATGCTTTGTGAGCATTTTCTCACTTATCTTGCATCTTTAACAAACACACCAAGCTTCTTCCCCTTTCAGGTCTTTGCACTTGCTGTTTCCTCTGCTGGGAGCTGCTTTTCCTCAAGTCCTCAAGCAGGTGGCTCCCTTTTCTGCTAACAAACACTCTTCTGAAGTTAATTTTATTAGATCGGTCACCCCTTCTTCTCTCAGTGATGGGTAGGGCTTCAGGGACAGGAATTAGCTGAGGCCTGGCTGAGATTCTTTGACTTCCTCCCTTTCTCTCTTTCCCTGCCTTTCTAGCTGCTCCTTCAGCACATATCTATAACTTATATGACCCATGAGATGGTAAAATACTAGTTGATTGTGGCAGTGTCTTTTCAACTTTTGCAATGTTCAAAAAGTGCCACTTTTTAAAGGACATTTTTGAGCAAAATATCTTTAAATAATTTATTTTTGCTAATGTAGTTTTACTTATTTTCTTAAATGTAATTTAAAAGTAATTCATCTTGTTTGGTTTTCCTTAAAAGTGTTTTCATTTGGATATAAGATTATTATTTTTCTATATTTTTATTATTCATTTTATTCTCAGTATTTAAGAAGACTGATGTTCTTGTGTTCAGGTATAATGCTCCAAGGGAGTGTTTTAGGAAAGAAAGAATATTAATTATTTCTTGTAGCTTGTCTATAAAAGGCCATTTGGGAAAGTACAATTATTTTAGTCTTTTATAGGACTTTGGGGTGGATTTTTATACTTGCTATATTAAAATCATTTTCAGACTACTATAGAAAATTTGTAAACTATCAATATTTTAATAGCTATAGTTGTCTAAGCTTTCCTAATTATATGTTGAGCTTTCTAATTCTTACCAGACCTGCTTCTTCCTGGCAAAGCTTAAACATCAGTCTCTAATCAGTTAGGTTAATCTGTAGTTTCAGAATATAATTAAATTTGTCTGAGCTGGTTACTGGGCACATTTCAGACATCAGACTGATACGTATCATCAAACCACTAAGAATATTTCAATTTTAAAATTGACCTTTTGCTATCAACCTTTCTTTAATCTGCCAGTTATACTTAACAGAAGTATTTATTTGAAAAATAACCTGAAAAAAAAAAAAGTAACCTGACTTTATTAATGTATTTAATTTCAAAAACTGAAGTGGTATAAAATGTGTATAGAGCAAAATGCTTTAAGAAACTAATGACATTTCTTTTTATTTATAGAGATACTTTCTAGTTGGGAGTAATCATGCAGAAACGAAATATCGTGTCTTGAAAATTGATAGAACAGAGCCAAAAGATTTGGTCATAATTGATGATAGGGTAAGTATCTTCCAAACCTGACTACAAACAGAAGCTTTCATACCTGTTATTTAAAGGATATGAATTATTTTTCTTAGTTAGCTAGAATTTGAATCTCTAACTTGATTTCTAGAAATTATTGATGTCAAGAAGTATGCCAGAATTATACTTTGTTTCTCATTTTGATTTGTTTTTGAAAGCACACTCTTTGGACAAGATGATGGATATATTTTCTTAGAGTCGACATTTTTTTTATGTTAACTTAATATTGCATCTGCCAAAGGGATTATCTATTACTATGCTTTAATATGAAGCTGCCTGAAGTCAGGGAAGACGTCTATACTGCAGACTTTTTATTATGCTGCTAAAAATCACCTCTAGCACCTCTACTGATGAATTGCTATACACTAAAGAAATGTTAAGCTGTTCTTGTCCAGATGTTGTATTATCCAGAGTCAGGAATTCAGGAATACAGATGCTTAATTCATCTGGCACAAAAACCCGAAGCTGTTAGTCAAAAGTGAAATACAATATGGTGTTGTTAAGCAGCTTTTTAAACTTTTTTTCATTAAATTTTTAAATTTATTGTTAGCATATTCATTCTTACAAATCGTGATATTTCTTTATGCCCTTTACCTGACCTAACAGGAGGCTTAATTTACCCTTTGCATTGAAATTCCTGTCTGAGAATATTTCTGAATCCATGTAGATTCCTGGTTTCTCAAGTATATTGGTAGCTACAGTTTGGAACCCATTTTCACTAAGCTCTTTGCAAAACTGTGTTCCATGTTATAATAATTTTAGGTAAATTCTTTATTTTGATTTCCCATGCCACTCCTGGGAGTTCATCCCTGCTTGGAAGTTTTTATTAATATAATGTAATAGTTTTTGGTTTTATTTGGAAGTGGGAGTCCCTTTATTTGGTCAGGAGCCCCTTGAGAAGCTGAGAAGAGCTATGGGCCTTTTCATAAAAATGTACAAGAATCCAAAATTTTGCATAGAGTTTTAAGGGATTCACGGATTTCTTGAAATTTGTCTGTGGATTTCTTAAATTCTGAATGTCTTTTTTAGTGTATCATCAATTTTAGTATGTTTTGGTATAGAATCAATTTTTCAGTATAGTGGTATGATCCAATAACCAAACTTAATTGCTAATGCTAAAGAACTTGCTGGCTTTTTAAAATTGTAGCTTAGCCATGCACTTTTATATTCTTCTCTATGAAATATGATACTTGTAGGCAACTTTAAATTTTCAGGGGTAAATAATAAATAATCTAATGAGTAAGCACAATCTTACAGATTAAATATGCTTATTTTTAGCATGTATATACTCAACAAGAAGTGAGGGAACTTCTTGGCCGCTTGGATCTAGGAAATAGAACAAAAATGGGACAGAAAGGATCTTCTGGATTATTTCGAGCTGTTTCAGCTTTTGGTGTTGTAGGTAAGAAATGTGCCGCCTTCTTTTTTTTTTTTTTTTTTTAAAGATGACCAGTAAGGGGATCTCAACCCTTGACCTGGTGTTGTCAGCACCACGCTCTCCCAAGTGAGCTGACCGGCCATCCCTATATAGGGATCCGAACCCGTGGCCTTGGTGTTATCAGCACCACACTCTCCCAAGTAAGCCATGGGCCGGTCCCATTTACTACTCTTTTTTTTTTTTTTTTTTTGCTGCATAGACTACTTGATGAGAGAGTTTATAAGGATATATAACTTTATAATTATGACCTATCATCTGTGGCTTTTGTTGTTTAAAATTCATCTTCCATCAATCAGATATCAAACAGCATTTATATAGCATCTGCTTATATGCTCAGTTTGATATAGGATACAAACAAATATAGAAATGTTTCTGGATTTTGAAGAGTCTACTGTCTGGTTTGTTGAGGAATGGAAAAGTAAAAATTAACTTAGACTGTAAACATCTGCCCTGCCATTCATCAGCTGGAATAATAGGTACAGTAAAACCACCTTTAAAATTAACAGGAATTTTTCCCAAGGGCAGGCAGCAGCCATAAAGTGTCATAAACTTTTTCTTTGGATGATTACTGCTTTCTTACTCACTGAGAAACTTTGTTTTTTAAAGTCACAGACCATCAGAAACTTTGCTGTTTGAAATTATTTCAGTAAGAGAAAACATCCCTGGGCCGTTTTAAGTCACTTTGACACAATGCAGCAGCCTCAATTTATAATTCAGATGCAGAGCTTCAGATAAGTGGCTTCTGGAAACAGTATTCTATAGCTATGCTAAATTTATTGTTTTTAAGGAAACAGGACCCTGGGTCTACTTCATGGTCCAGACTTGATATTGATCTCTTTAAATACAGTCCAGCTTTGGTTTGTGCCTCTTCATTAAATTTTACCTAAGCTCCACCCTTGCCCCAGAATCCTCTAATAGTTCCTTTACTTTAGTGAGATGCTCCACAGTTCTTCTGGTGTGCATTGTCCCTCACTGAGGTGGGTCAATAAGCCTGTCTCTACTGTACAGTAGATTTGTCCCTGTCTAAGCCAGGCCAGAGGACAAAAGCCAATGCACATGAAACAACTCTAAGATTATAATTAAGAGCCAACCTGACTGGACTGTATGTAATATTGACTAAGTAGTTTCTACAGATGTTAACAAAATTAATATGGAGTTGATGATGTTATTTACTTTGAACTTCTTATGTTAGGTTTTCTGATTAGCATTTTCTATTTTGTGACACTGTATTTGTTGAAATTTTGGATTATATTCTGCCATATTTGGAGTTTGTTTTTCTCTGTGTGCTCTCATAACTCTTTATATGTAATCCCTTTAGATCCATTTTGTGTCTTAGGTGGCTGCCAGGGATGGTACAGAATGGTATGGCATAATTGATTTCTTCTCCTTATATATGCCTTCTGCTCAGTCTTGACAAGGCCCTTGAGGTTACACGTTGTATGGATAAGTGTTTGTGGGCATGTGTATGTCTATATATGTCATGTGAGTTCATCTGCTTAAATTCCATAAATTCTATATATGTTAAATTCCACTTTAAGTCTTGCTCATATTTTAAACTTAAGAAAAAAACCTCAAAATGTGTTAAATACCATAGGCTCTGATTTAAATAATGATTACTTAATAGTTTGAGCTTTTCTTTAAAATGCCGGTACTTTGTTACTATAGTCCCATTTGTTTATTTTTCCTTTGGTTGCCCGTGCTTTTGGGGACATATTCATGAAGTCTGTGCCCAGCCCTATTTGCTGAAGGGTTTCTCCTATGTTTTCTTTAATAAGTTTTATTGTTTCGGGGTGTATATTTAAATCCTTGATCCATTTTGAGTTGATTTTAGTACATGGTGAGAGGTATGGGTCTAGTTTCAATCTCCTGCATATGGATATCCAGTTATCCCAGCACCCTTTGCTGAAGAGGGAGTCCTGACCCCAGTGAATAGGCTTGGTGCCTTTGTCGAAGATCAAATGGCAGTAAGTGCGTGGGTTGATTTCTGGGTGTTCTGTTCTATTCCATTGATCAGTGTCTCTGTTTTTGTACCAGTACCATGCTGTTTTGGTTATTGTGGCTTTGTAGTATAGTTTAAAGTCAGGTAGAGTAATACCTCCAGCTTTATTTTTTTTTGCTCAGCGTTGCTTTGGCTATTCTTGGTCTTTTGTTATTCCAGATAAATGACTGTATAGTTCTTTCCATTTCTGAGAGAAATGTCATAGGAGTTTTGATGGGGATTGCATTGAATTTGTATATTACTTTGGGTAGTATAGTCATTTTCACTATATTGATTCTTCCAATCCAGGAGCATGGGATGTCTTTCCATCTTCTTGTATCCTCTCTAATTTCTCTCAGGAGTGGTTTATAGTTCTCGTTATAGAGATTTTTCACGTCCTTAGTTAGTTCAATTCCTAGGTATTTTATTTTTTTGGCGACTATTGTGAATGGGCAGGCTTTCTTGATTTCTCTTTCTGCTTGTTCACTATTGGTGAATAGAAATGCTACTTTTGTTACAACTTTTTTGATAGAAATTTCCCTAGGTGTATGTAATATTGAATGCCACATTAGCCAGGGTTTATTATTCATAATTAAAACTTCCTTGATGATTAGTATAATGAACTGAAGATCAGTTATTGAACTGGGTTTAAAATAGCTGCCCTTGGGTGTTCTGGAGTTGTATTGGACTATTTGCCTTTACATTAAATGGTCCCTAGACTGTTGTACTAGGGATATTCCTTGCCTCATTTTTAATCTATTAATAACCAAGCTTGTAAAACCAGAAGCTTTATTTGAATTAATCGATAAACAGATTGGTAACCAGATATTTATTTTACACACAAGTATTAGTTAATAAGCTCTGGGTAAAGGCGAAGGTGTCTCCATGTTTCTCTTTTTTTTTTTTTTTTTTTTCTTTTGTCTTTTTTCCGTGTCCGGCAACGGATCGCAACCCTCAGTGTCGCCCCCGTACCGGACCGGGGACCGGCAACGGGATCGCAACCCTCGGTGTTGCTCCCGTGCCCCGCTCAGCCAGGGAGCAGGAACCGGTCCGTATGTGGGATCCGAACCCTCGGACGGGAGCGCCGCCGCGCTTCCCAAGCGGCGCACTATCCAGTGCGCCACCGGGCCAGCCCTCCATGTTTCTCTTAAAGGTGACATCATTAGCTATTTCTCTAATAGTTAAATGCCTCTTAGTTTTGAGATTGTTCTTAGATGAAGTCATTAAAAGACTAACCTACAATTAAAGTGACACAATAATGTACTAACTAAACATTATTTTTATAGAAATGAATTTTATATATTCTAGTTCAACCATGTAAAGAATGTTTAGAATCAGTAAAGAGTAAACAGGGAGCTAATAAAAGTCTATGATTTTTCTAGTACTGTATTAGAAACAACAGGGGATACTGAAATTATAAAACACAAAATACTTATCTTTGAAAAATGTATAGTCTAGTTGTCAAAATAATACATATGAGAAATGACTTCTCTTCTGTGGCTAAAATATTGTGTCTACTAACTTTTCCAGCGTGCTTAATTTGTGGATAATATTTTGTTGGAATGTCTTGGATGGTTATCATGGTTAATTTAGTCACAATCTATAAGAATCTAGAGCAGTGTTTCTCAACTATCTGTAGTAAAGGACCAGTTTTTTCCTCCCAGTTTATCACAGACCAATACATGATCCTACTATGCATAACTTGTATATAGCTTGTACTACATGTGACTCAAAATACAAGTTTAGCGATACCCAAAGTAGTCTATGTTCTGTTTAAGGCAAGTTCATTAATCATGCCTGTAGATGTTTTGGCAATCTAAAATTGTTCTAACATTTTTAAACCCTCTCTCAATTTGTTTACTAGTTTTTTCATGGGCTGCTACTGAAAGCTTATGGACCAGCACTGGTCCCTAGACCGTATTTTGAGTATTACTGGCTTAGAGAGTTTTCTTTGCTATAAACATGGGTTGATGCAGTCCTATAGCTACCTTGCCAGCTACCTTGACAATTTCTGACCTGCTCCATTGTTATCTGACAGCCAGCAGCAAGTTGGGAAACCCCTGGATGGGATCATGAGCATCCACCACAAGGTTGTATTATCTGGTTTTGGAGTATGTGAATGGAGTAGGTGGCTGGTGACTTATAGTACTTACTACTCTGAGCTCTGTAACCATCCCAGCCCCTTTTGACACATAGCCCTTAGATCTATGTCCTTTTTTTTTTTTTTTTTTTTTTTTTTTTTTTTTTTTTTTTTTTTTTTTTTTTTTTTTTTTTTTTTTTTTTTTTTTTTTTTTTTTTTTTTTTTTTTGTCTGTGTTACCTGTCAGAGGATACTCTTTTAAGCTGCAAGTGTGTTGGAGGTGAGTGGTAAAATAAGAAGTGTCATTGTAGTAGACTAAGTGAGGGACTAAACTATTATTTAAAACAACACCCTTAAAGATAGATCAGAGATCCAAGATAATAATGAAAACAACAACGACGTGTGAGCCTCAGACTAGTTAGGGAACGGTATGATTTGATGAGAGATTTCACTTTGACTCCAGAGAGTCGTGCAATAGCCCTACGTACCTTGTCGGGATTTTTCATAGTTCTCTCCTGGAGTGCTGTTCTCACTGAAGGCTTTCAAGATAATAGCTGGCTGGCATGGTGACCCCCAAAACAGGATAGTCATTCTTGCCTGTTAGTGGGTTGGTGCGGTCCTCCTTAGCCCCTAGAACTCCACACCACTCCATTCTCTCACACTGTCTTTTTTTTGTGCACTTTGCTTGGTGTCCCTCTTAAGTGACACAGCCTTTACTTTGGAGAGAGAGAAATCATTTTTGATTTATGCCTATCATCTTGTCTTCTGGAAAGTACTCAGTGAAACTGGCCTGGGGTCAGAAGTTTATAGAATGAAGATGAGAAAACTTGTTCCAGTTTTGAGTATGTTAGAGTAATGAATATGCTGACTTTTGGTAGATGTCTGTGCCAAACTGAAGCCTTTAATTGCTGTCTATATTTGACAGGAATCTTTTAAAAAAGAGAGATGTTTCAAATTGGTAGTAAAAAGAAAGGAAAATAATCTCATTTATAATATACTGAAGGTATTTGTGTTGGAAGAAAAGAGTCTCTTTTTTGCAGTATATTTACTTTCCTTCATACAAATTATGAAGGGAAATGTAGAATGATATAAACAGGCTGGAGCTAAAATATAAAATTAAAATTCAATTAGAATGCAGGTTGAGAGAAATTATTACAGAGATTTTTTTATAACAATAAATTTATAGCAAGAATAAAAAGAGAACTAATTTATTTTGGAAATATTTATTACTTAAACCCAGTTAGATTCTCTTTTTTGAGTTTTTTTATGTTGCTTCTGAGAGCCTTAGTTTTGTAAGTTTTGTCTTTCTAAAAAGATAACTACTTCCTAACTTGGTTTTAATGAGATTGTCATTGGCTGTTTTTTCTTCCTTCCCATTCCTGTGTCCTTCAGCATTAATACAGGAATGTTTGGCTAGTCTCTAAGCAGGAAGAAACCTAAACACTTTTTTTTTTAAACTTTGGGTTTTGTGGATCTCTAAAATATAGGTATTTTTCATTGTTTTGATAGCATTTTTTGTCAGTAGCATTGCTCATAGAATCCTTGAGGCATCTTTCTGTTATAGATTTCAGCTCATTTATGCTAATATATTCAATTAGTAGGGTTTTTTTGTTTTTTGTTTTTTTTGTCAGCTGAGTATAACAAGACATAGACAATAGGTATTTGCCAGGTCTAGAGCAAAAACTCATAGCACCAGGATCCTAGCTTAGACTTTATAGAATGTAACACTCTGAGAATGAGAGAGAGACAAAGAACATAAGAAAGTTACTTTTTCTAGATATAAATTCTTGGTTGGGTGCTTTTCTTTCAATACCTTGAATATGTCATCCTACTGCCTTCTGGCCTCTGTTGCCTCTGATGAGAAGTCAGTGTATATGACAATACCTGACTTGCCCTATGAGTGAGCTGGGGTGAGAGTGACTGGGACCCTGTATTCTTGGCCTGCCATGCCTAAGATAGAGCCTCCACCCTACGAGTGGGGCTGAGTAGAAGAAAGGAGCCTAGACCTCAGCTGTGCTTGCCTGGAATAGAGCTTCTGCAACACAGATCTGGAGGAGATGAGAAATGCTGGTGGCCTGCCCCTCCTGAGCAGAAACTGTGGTCCTAGACTGGGAACTGGGGAGAGAGGAAGGATCCCTGTCTCTGAGAAAGTTAGTTTTAACTCCCCAAGCAAAAGTTCAGGGAGCCAAAAAGTTTTTCACCAAGATTATATGGTAACAAGTATGTTGCTGAGAACTTAATGCTACTGTACATTAATGCCTATGGGTTTTTCTTTAATCACCAATATAGAATATCTGCATTCTAATGATGTGACATAACATAGAACTTTATTTTATAGCTCTCTAATATTCATAAAAAGCTAAACTCTCAGAAATATTTGTGGAAGATTGCATGAAGAATGTGTAATTTACTGGGTATGTTTTGTTTTGTTGCCCAACCCCTCCACTTTTCTGGGAGCTGACACCACCTCTCCCCTGTCCCGTCTAAGTCACACTAGTTATTGTAAAAAATGGCTTCCAGTGCAATGTGAGTCTATTCCTTGCCCATGGTTGATTAGTCCAAGGCTGGGCACCCAACCTAAGTTGAGCCAATCCAAGTCCTTTCCTAGGAATTCTGGAATTGAACTTGATAAAAAAGTCAGTTTCCTTTCTCAGTGAAGCTTTTAGACAGAAAGTCCAGAGATGTCAGCAGTGTGTTTCCCACTACATGATCCAGAGGAGCGAAGGAGCCTGATCTATGCAAAGAGATAAGAATGGAGAAGACGTTCAGAAATGCATCTTGACTAGGTTTTTTTCTGAGGCTCAGTCACATCGTTGCCCATGTATGTCATAGATCACCTCAGTATCCTTAATACAAATTCCTTTTTTGTTTAAGCTGGCTCAAGTTGAGTTTTGCTATTAGTTATCAAGAGTCTATGAAGTTTGTTCTTTTGAGCAACATTTTCCAAAATATGTTCTGGAGAACATTTATCCATTGGTAAATTTGTTCTTAAAAAAAAGGTGGGGGTGAGGGGAAGTTCCATGATCGAATGAATCTAGAAAGGCACTAAGTCTTTATCCCCTGTCTGGATTCACAGTGCACATCAGCACAGTATGGTAAGGTTCTGAGAAGCTGTGTGGGCTTTTTTGTTTTGTTTTAAGTTTCTTTAGTCTACTATTTCCCCAATTTATTTGCCTACATCTCTCCTCTCCCCCTGGAATCTGTTAACTAATATTTCATGGAGAACACATTTGGGGAAATAGTATCATAGATGATTAAATTTTGTCTTCAAGTGAAATTAGACCACCATTCAGCTGTGTGCCTTGTCTGCATTCTGTTAGTTTGTAAAGAATGACGTTTATTGATTTGTGCTTTGGCATATGAAACAGCCCTAAGACATGTGTCCTTGTCACTGCCAGGGAATTCTCCTGAGGTGGTGGTTTTCTATCTCACATACCTTTTTATGAGGATTTACTCTAGAAATATCTCTCAGTTCTCAGAACTAGAATAGCTTCTCCAAGTAACTGGTATGGCTTTTATCTAATCAGCTACTGTATGTATTATAATTGGATATGTGTTTCTCTTCACATTTTCTGTTAGAAAATGCAGAGGCAAATGTGGGGGATAATACATAGGACCTGAAGAGGTGGTGAAGGTCAGCTTTGTACCCCAAGAATATGCATAATCAATAAAATAAAATAAAATAAAATAATAAAATAAGGTATATTCTTATGTATTATTTTTATTCTTGGTTATAGCTTACTTTTCTTTTTAAACATTGATTTCTTCTACTATCATTTCCTCCCTTGTTTTTATCAGTCTTGTGTGTGTGTATATGTGTATTTTATACACATATACGTATGTATTTAATTATGGTAAAAAGCATGCAACACAAAATTTACCACCTTAATCATTTTGAAGTGTATAGTACGGTAGTGGTAACTATGTGCACCTTGTTGTGCAACAGATCTCTAGAACTTTTTTAACTTCCCAAACTGAAACTCTGTATCCATTGAACAACCCCCCTTAATCTTGTATGTATTTTTGCTTAAGTCACTTCAATCCATTTGGAATGAGACTAAAAGGAATGAATTAATGAAATAAAATTGTTTGTTGGAGTAATATTTTAAAGGGAGATAAATGTTAGTAAATATATTCCTGTAGAATAATTCTAAGACAATTGAAAATTTGTATGGCTATAAATCATTGAAATAATAAAGTAGGAAATGTGTCAAAAGTCTTTGGCCATTTAAATAAATATCTAGAACATTGTTAAGTTTACAAAACATTGTATTATCTTTCTTTTTTTGCATAGGCTTTGTCAGGTTTTTAGAAGGCTATTACATCGTGTTAATAACTAAAAGGAGGAAGATGGCAGATATTGGAGGTCATGCAATATATAAGATTGAAGACACAAATATGATCTATATACCCAATGATTCTGTACGGATTACTCATCCTGATGAAGCTAGGTATGTACTGGTGGTAACTACTTTTTTTTTTAATGTGGTAGACCAATTAGAAAACAAAATATAGTCAAGGGATTATAAATATTATGTAAAAATATCAAATACTAGGCCAGAATTCTACAACTTTTGTTCAAGGGCTATCAAAAACCCCCATTATAGCAATTGATTCAGGCCAGCATCAACAATGGCTACTAAAACCATTAGGTGAGAGGTTGTTATTGAGGAATGGAATATTCACATAGTATCAACATATTAAACTCCTCTATCTCTTTATTATTTACAGAGAAGAAAAAGTATATTTATAATGAAAAAAATGGCAGACATACATACTTAACCAAATAATCAAACTTAGCATCATCAGTAATGAGACAAAACTGGCATTATTTGCCTCTTAATATGAATAGAAAGGACACAGATTGCCTAGTAGTTTTCTTGCTAAAAATATTTAACTTGAATCTAAACTGAGGCAATTATCAGGCAAATTTATACTGTGGGACTTTGTGCAAGACAGTTGTCCTGGACTCTTCAAAAATGTTAAAGTCATCAAAGACAAAAAAAAAATAGAGGACTAGATTTTAAAACAGACATGACAACCACATGCAACATGTGAATTTTAATTGAATCCTAAGATAAAACGTGTGTGTGCATGCACACACGTACACACACAGACCTATAGATGACTTTATTGGGACAGTTAGTATATGTACTATATACTAGTAATATTGAATCAATATTAAGGTTTGAGTATAATGATGCTATTATGGTTATTTAGGAGATTGTTCTTGTTCACGATAGATGCATGCCAAAATATTTAGGGGTGAAACATCATGATGACTTCTACTTACTGTCAAATGTTTTAGGAAAGTAAAACTTACGTACTTTTATATTTAAAGAGAGATAATATTTGTGTGTGTGTGTGTGTGTGTGTGTGTGTGTGTGTTTAAGGAGAGAGCTCTAGCAGTGAACTAGGAAGAAGGATATGCTGGTGTTCATTGTATTATTTTTTTCCCAATTTTTCTGTACATTTGAAATCTTCAAAGGTTTTGGGGAGAATTGTTGGAGCCTTGAGAATGTGGGGAAAAACTACTAACAAATTGTTAGATTTAAAATTATAAAGGTTGGGAGTTCTGGTCACGATGGCAGAGATGGTTCCTAGCGTCACTCTCTCCCACAGATTAACTAATTTGCAACTATTAAAAAGCAACAACAGGAGGCCCGACGTCTGCGCTGGTACAGGCAGGAGCTGCACGCCACGGGACCCCCAGCCCAGGCCAGCCCCTGGCACCCAGAGAGGACTGAGAGCTGCTGGGCCCACATGCCCCAAGTCAGCCTGCCCAGAAAAGGCAGGTGCTGTGGTACCTCCAGCCCAGGTCAGTCCCCACCGCTTAGAGAGGCCTGAGAGCTGCTGGGCCCACATGCCCCAAGTCAGCCCCTCCAGAAAAGGCAGGCACCACAGGACCCCCAGCCCAGGCTGGTGCTTGCTGCCTAGAGAGGCCTGAGAGCCTCCGGGCCCACACACCCCAAGTCAGTCGTGCTGGAAAAGACAGGCACCATGGGACCCCCAGCCCAGGCCAGTGCCGGCCTCCCAGCGAGGTCTGAGAGCCACCAGGCCCACACGCCCCGAGTCAACTGCACCAGAAAAGGCAGGTGCCACGGGACTACCAGCACAGGTCAGTCCCTGTCACTTAGAGAGGCCTGAGAGCTGCCGGGCCCACATGCCCTGAGACAGCCATGCTAGAAAAGGCAGGCCCGGTGGAACCCCAGCTCAGGCCAGTGCCTGCCACCCAGATAGGCCTGAGAGCCGCCAGGCCCACATGCCCCAAGTCATCTGTGCTGGAATAGTCAAGCGCTGCAGGACCCCCAGTCCAGGCTAGTTCTCACTGCCCAGAATTGGCAGTCCCTTCAGGATCCAGGCCAGACACCAGGGTGGAACAAGTGGACTGTGATACCCCCTCCCACAATGACTAAACACCAAAGGAAGGATACCAGAAATATGAAAAATCAAGAAAGTACATCACCACCAAAGGATAATATAACTCTCAAGCTCTAGATCCTGTAGAACAGAAAGTCCTTGAAATGACTGACAAGGAATTTAGAGCAACAATTCTAAGGAAACTAAATAAGATACAAGAAAACTAAGTTAGACAACACAATGAAATGAGAAAAAATATACAGGATCTGAAAGAAAAAATGTACAAATAAATGAATGTCTTGGAAAAGAATATAGCAGAGCTTGTGGAGCTGAAGGATTCATTGAACAAAATAAAAAACTCAGGTAGAACAAGCAGAAGAGAGAATTTCAGACCTTCAAGACAGGCTGTTTGAATTAACACAGGCAGACCAGAAAAAAGAATTTAAAAAATTGAAGAAATCTAAGAGACAAACAGACAACATTAAACGCTCAAATATCTGAATCATGGGTATTCCAGAAGGGGAGGAAAAAGGAAATGGCATTGAAAACATATTCAACAAAATAACAGCAGAAAACTTACCAGGTATAGAGAAAGTCACAGATCTTCAGATTCAGGAGACCCAAAGATCCCCAAACATATTCAACCCAAAAAGGTCCTCTCCAAGACATGTTGTAATCAAACTGGCAAAACTGAAAGACAAAGAGAGAATCTTAAAAGCTACAAGAGACAAGCGTCAAGTCACCTACAAGGAAGCCCCAATCAGACTAATATCCGACTTTTCATCAGAAATTCTAAAAGCCAGAAAAGAATGGGATGATATATTCAAAATGCTAAAGGACAAAAATTGCCATCCAAGAATACTTTACCCAGCAAGGCTGTCCTTCCAAAATGAAGGACAAATAGTATATTTCTCAGACTAACAAAAACTGCAGGAGTTCACTACCACACGACCAGCCTTACAAGAAATTCTCAGGGGAGTACTGGGTTTGATACCTGAACAACAACCATCACTGCCATGAATACTCAAGAAAGAACAAAACCTACCAGTAAAACAAAAATGCTAACAATAAAGAAAAAAAATAAGTTTATCTACCACCCCAAGAAACCAACGAATACAGAAGACAGACAGAAAATCAGAAAGAAAGGAACAAAAGATACTTAAGACATCTAAACAAAAATCAGTAAAATGCTAGGAGTAAATCAACACCTTTCAATAATAACTCTAAATGTAAAGGGATTAAATTCCCCACTCAAAAGACACAGACTGATTGACTGGATTAAAAAGATGGATCCAACAGTATGCTGCCTTCAAGAGACTCACCTCACCTTTAAAGACACTTAGACTAAGAGTGAAAGGATGGAAAAAGATATACCATGCAAATAGAAATGAAAAACAAGCTGGAGTAGCTATTCTTATATCAGATAAAATAGACTTTAAAGCAAAAACCATAAATAGAGATAAAGAAGGCTACAATATAATAGGATCTATCCATCAAGAAGGCATACCAATCATAAATATACATGCACCCAATGTTGAAGCAGCCAGATTTATAAATCAAACACTATTAGATCTGAAGAATAAGATAGACACTAACACCATAATAGCGGGGGACCTGAACACCTGACTCTCAACATTGGACAGATCATCTAGGCAAAAAATCAATAGAGAAACACAAGATCTAAATAACACCTTAGAGCAGTTGGACTTGGCAGATATCTACAGAACATTCCACCCAACAACCTCAGAATATTCATTCTTCTCATCAGCTCACAGAACATTCTCCAGGATAGACCACATGTTGGGTCACAAAGCAAGTCTCAACAAATTCAAAAAAATTGAAATTATTCTATGTATTTTTTCAGATCTCAATGGATTAAAATTAGAAATCAATAACAAACGAAACTCTGGAAACTATACAAACACATGGAAATTAAACAACATTCTACTTAATGATATTTGGGTCCAAGAAGAAATTAAACAGGAAGTCAAACAATTTCTTGAAACTAATGGAAATAATGACACATCATACCAAAACCTGTGGGATACCATTAAGGAGGAAATTTATTGCATTAAATGCTTACTTCAGAAGAATGGAAAGATGGCAAATAAACAACCTAACACTTCACATTAAAGATCTAGAAAAACAAGAACAATCCAAACCCAAAGTTAGTAGATGGAAAGAAATAATTAAGATCAGAGCAAAACTAAATGAAATAGAAACCCAAAAAATGATACAAAAGATAAATGAAACAAAAATTTGGTTATTTGAGAAGATAAACAAGTAGACAAACCATTAGCTAGGCCTACTAAACTAGAAGAGAGAAGACTCAAATAACAAAAATCATAAATGTAAGAGGAGACATTACCACCAATACCAAAGAAATACGAAGAATCATTAGAGACTATTATAAAGAATTGTATGACAACAAATTTGAATACCTGGAGGAAATGGATAAATTTCTGGACACATAGAAACTACCAGAACTAAACCAAGAAGAAACAGAAAACATGAACAGAACAATAACAAACAACAAATTTAAAGCATCAGCAATCTCTCAAC
The DNA here is from genome assembly GCF_000696425.1 of Galeopterus variegatus. Taxonomy (NCBI): domain Eukaryota; kingdom Metazoa; phylum Chordata; class Mammalia; order Dermoptera; family Cynocephalidae; genus Galeopterus; species Galeopterus variegatus. Next base: position 156,367 of record NW_007730495.1, on the reverse strand, counting down.
AAAGAAAAGCCCAGGACCAGATGGCTTTACTGCTGAATTCCACCAAACCTTTCAAGAGGAATTAATATCAATTCTCTTCAAACTATTCCAAAAATTTGAAACAGAGGCCATGCTCCCAAACCCATACTATGAGGCCAGCATCACTCTGATATCAAAACCAGTCAAAGATATAACAAAAAAAGAAAACTATAAGCCAATATCTTTGATAAACATAATTGCAAAAATCCTCAGCAAAATATTAGCAATCTGAATACAGCAACACATTAAAAAATTATTCACCATGATCAAGTGGGATTCTTCCCAGGGATGCAAGGATGGTTCAATATATGCAAGTCAATAAATGTGATACACAACACCAACAAAATCAAGGACAAAACCATATGGTTATTATTAGTCTGTATATTTCAATAGATTCAATATTTTGATTTTTATATTTTTGTTTATATTTTTTGGAGAGAACAAAATCACTTGAAGAGTGAACACTAGTCTTTTCTTTTTTTTCACAGATTGTGATTATGCTAGAAGACTGCATATAAAAAGTTATTTGGCAATATGATGAAAATTAAGCAATTCACTCTGTATTTTTTATTGTTTTTAGTTTAATATTTTCTGAACTAATATTTTTTATGGTTGACCAAAGTAGACCATACATAGAATGCATATTTATCTTATCCATAACTTCAGAAACTATATCTAGTTCCAGCCATGTTTATTGCCTAAATACACATTTATAATCATATAGTTCATATATTTGTATCCCATTTGCCTCACCTCCCACCCCTTCAAAAAGCTGTTCAGTGCAGGATGGCTAATATCCAAAAGACTGAGAATTATAAGTGCTGGAGAGGTTGTGGAGAAAAAGGAGCTTTCATACACTGTTGGTGGGACTGCCAAATGGTGCAGCCTTTATGGAAAATGGTATGGAGGTTCCTCAGACAGTTACAGATAGATCTACCGTATGGCCCAGCAATTCCACTGCTGGGAATATACCCAGAAGAATGGAAATCATCATGCCAAAGGAATACTTGTACTTCAGTGTTTAATGCAGCTCTATTTACAATAGCCAAGAGTTTGAGCCAGCCCAAATGTCCATCATCAGATGAGTGGATAAGGAAACTGTGGTACATCTACACAATGGAATTCTAATCTGCTATAAAAAAGAATGAAATACTACCATTCTCAACAACACGGGTGGACTTAGAGAAAATTATATTAAATGAAACAAGTTAGGCACAGAAAGAGAAATACCACATGGTCTCACTTATTTGTGGGAGCTAAAAATAAACAAACACAAAAACAAGTAAAGTGAGGGGAAGAAAACAACAATCACAACAATTCCTTGAACTTGTTAAGACAAGTGAGCAGATATGATGGCGGGGGAGGAGAGATTGGGCGGGGGTAAAGAGGAACGGGTAACGGGTCATGAAAATCAACTACAATGTATATTGACAAGATAAAATTTTAAAAAATTAAAAAATAAAAAGTAAAATTTTCACTTTAAAAAAATAAAAATAAAAATTATAAAGGTTGAACTGATTAATATTTTACAGGTTAAAATGGAACAAAGTTAGGCATGTTTATCAGTTTTGGGAATAAGTAATAGTTTAGATTTTTAGTAAACTCTGTACTTTAAGAATGTTATGCTGATATGTGAACCAAAATTTAAAGGTGGTATGGTTCTCTGGCTTGAGACCTTCTTAGGTAATGGTTTTCTGGACCCTTGTGACATCTTCTTTGATGACGATTTGAAAGTGGGGTTGTTAAAAACTAATTTGTTTCAGATGAGGATGAGTACAGTTTACCAGATATAGTGGATCTTTGTCTGGCACTAACTGAAAAATTATATCCCATATAGCTTACGGGCAGGCATAGTTTAGTGAATAAAAGTGTATCAGATTAGACCAGTGCATATGAATACAAGGGATGGGAAAAAGTTGAAGAGGTTTATGTTATTTATAAGCCCTATCTTTTTGATTCTTCAGCCAAGAATAGTAAGACAAATTATGTTGTTCTGTATAGTAATTCGAATATCTTTAAAGAGTGAAATTATCTTATGAATAATACTGTATAATAAATGACATTATCCAGAATAAGATACAGTTATATTGATAGTTTGCTATAGGCAGACTGAAGTAATTTTACTAGATAGGAAAAACTTCTAGCACACTTATAAAACCATATAACCCAATAATGTATTTAAGTAAAAAATATTTGGTAAAATATTAGTAAATGAAGTACACTATTGTTAAACATTTTATACGTAATGACAAGAGGTTATCCTTGTAATGCATGATTGTATCAATATGAAAAAATTTACTTGAGCAATTCACCACGTTGAAATATTGTTGGGAAAAGTTATGATCATCTTAATATTTGCAGAAATATATTTGGTAAAATTCAGTAGCCATTCATCATCAAAAGTCTTAGCAAACTAGGAATATAAACTCACTTTTTAAATCTGATAAATGATACCTATTAAAAACCTATATCCAAAATTATTCTTAGAAGTGAAACTTTAAAATAGTGTTATCTTTAATTGAGGTAAGGAACAATATAGAGGTATGTGCCATCATTACTAATATTCAACATTCTATTGAAGGCCGAAGCCAATGCAATAAAACTAGAAAAATAAGGCATAAAGCTTGAAAAGAGACATAGATTGTCACCATGCAGACAGCATGATTTTCTACTCAGAAAATGCAAGAATATCTAAAAACTCTCAACTAAAGAGAAAGCTCAGCAAAATGACTGAAGAAAAGGTCAGCACATGAGAACCAGTAATGTTTCTACATACTGGCAATGACCAATTAGAAATTTAATAATGGAGTTCCAGTAAAGATGGCGGAATAGACGGTTCCCAGCGTCACTCTCCCAGAAATCAACCAATTTACAGCTATAAAAATGTAACATCAGCCAAGCTGGGGCCACTGGAGTTCAGAGGAAGAGGAGGAGAGACCTATGGAGTTCATGAAGGTAGGAGAAATCACGATGAGAGAAAGAAAAAACTGCTCTGAGTATTTGGGGTGGCAGCTGCTTTAATGCTGAAACTGCAGACTGTGTGGAGCAGGAGTCAGCAGAAGCCGCAGCTGTGCCCTTCAGATGGAGTTAGTTGGAGGCAGCAGGGGAGAAGAGGGGGTCTTGATGGCCCCCAGGGCAGCAGGACCACTAACAGGGTTCCAGTGGACCCACACAGGGGCAAGGAGCCAGAACAAATGAAAAGGAGCCATTCAGAGGCCAGTGAGTCATTGCAAGGGACCGGCACAGGGCCCGTCCCATGGGAAGTGTTTGGAGCATGGGCAGTGGGGGAGACAGGCCCACCGGGAGAACATTGGGGCACAGCAAGGACAGCCGATCCGCCCCCCAATCAGCACAGGACCACTCAGAGGAGACTGGTCAGGAATGCAGAATTGCATGGGGTGCCGTTTGATGAAAAAACTCAGGCCCAGATCAGAGTTTCTACACAACCCAGATCCACTGGGTCTGTGGAGAGCCGGAAGTACCTGTAAGGTCAACCTTTAAACCCTGAGCTGCACAAAAAGCCTTCCCTATAGAAACAGCAGCAAAGCAGCAATTTAGCTCAACCACAGAGCTCAAGTACTGGTTCCCACAGGAAGTTCCCCCCTGTTAGGAGTAAGCAAAGGGCAAAAAATTAGTTCTCACCCAGGCACATCACCAGCACCTTCGGGCTTGCCTGGGAACCGGGGGCTTGGAGTTGGGGACTGGACCCCACTCCCACATCCAGGCACACTACACCAGGGCCTCGGGGCCTGCCCGGGGACCCAAGGCATTGGGAAGGTGACCATACCCCACTCCCACATCCAGGCACACCGCCCGTACCTTGGGGCACAACCCAGGGGCTCAGGGCATGGAGTGAGGACCGGACCCCCTTCCTAGAACCAGGCACACCATGCCAGTGCCTCAGGGCCCCACCTGGGGATCCAAGACATGGAGAAGGGGACTGGACCCCCCCTCCAACAACTAGGCACACCATGCCAATGCCTCAGTGCCCGCCCAGTGACCTAAGGTATGGAGCCCAGGAGGAAACCCCCCTCCCACAACCAGGCACACCACGCCAGCACCCCAGGGCCCACCTAGAGACCTGAAGTATGGAGCCGGGGACCAGACACACCGCACAATCAGGCACACTGCCAGCGCCAAGGAGCATTCCAAAAACATCACCTCCATGTGGGTGGCCCACCACAGCCACCACAATAACCACAGCTGCTGCAAAAGCAGCTAGACACCACAATCACCACGCAGATGGTCCTCCAACCACTGGAGTGCTTGACACAAGGAGAGTCATCAGCAGAGATAAAGAAACGAAGAGGATGTCTCCCTCCACAAAGCCCATTTCAGAGTGACAGAAGAAGCATCTTCTCTATGATAATATTGGGGGAACTGATCACACCTCATCAACAGAGTAACCGTTATTCTTTCAGAAGGAGAGAAGAAATCTAGGATAATTAGAGGGGGGAGGGAGAGGGGCATGGGGAGAGATTGGACAAGGGGCATAAAGAATAATTACGATTTGTAACAATATATATGCTAGTAATATTGATTTGATCAACATATGTCAATGTTGAACCCCCAAAATACGCATAATCAATTTTGATTCAATAAATAAAATAAATTTTTTAAAAAAAGAAATTTAATAATGATCTCATTCACAATAGCACCAAAGACTGTAAGGTACCTTGGAATAAATGTAACAAAAGCTACACAAAATGTTATGGAGAAAATTGAAAACATTATTAAAAGATTTTTTAAATCCTTAAATAATTGGAGAGTTGTTCCTCATTCACGGATGAGAAGATCTGATATCATCATAAAGAAGTTCGTTTTCTCAAAAATTAATTCATAAATTTAATACAACACTAATTCAAATTCCAAGAAGACTTTTAAAAAATGGATTTTAGGGCCGGCCCGGTGGAGCACTGGATAAGTGCGCTGCTTGGGAAGCGCGGCGGCGCTCCCACCCGAGGGTTCGGATCCCACATACAGACCGGTTCCCGCTCACTGGCTGAGCGAGGCGCGGGAGCAACACTGAGGGTTGCTGTCCCGTTGCCGGTCCCCGGTCCTGTATGGGGGCAACACTGAGGGTTGCGATCCGTTGCCGGACACGGAAAAAAGATGAAAGACAAAAAAAAAAAATGGACTTTAACAAACTGATTTTAAAATTCATATGGAAAAGCAAAGGTCTAAGCATAGTCCAGACAATTCTAAAAAAGAAAAACAAGAAGGGATAAGTTCAACCAGACAGCAAGTCATAATCAGTTGATAAGGTACGGTAAGTAAGACTGCTAGTATTGGAGGAGGAATTGACATTGATCAATGAACAGAAATGAGCAAGTCCAGAAAAAGGTCTATTTTATGTTGGAAACTGTGATAGTGTGAGCGTTACAAATCATTGGGGGACTGCTAGTATTGGAGGAGGAATTGACATTGATCAATGAACAGAAATGAGCAAGTCCAGAAATAGGTCTATTTTATGTTGGAAACTGTGATAGTGTGAGCGTTACAAATCATTGGGGGAAAAGATGGGCTAAATAGTGCTGGTTTTCCATTTGGATAAAAATAAACTTAGATACTAGTCTCTGACAGTACTCAAGAAGCAATTCCAGAAGTACAAAGGTAATTTTTAGAAAATAAAGGTTCATATTTTTATGATCCTGTCATGGAAAGGACTTCATAAACAAAACACAAAAAGCACAAACTATAAGGATGATATATTTGATGCTATCAATATTAAAAATATCTTTACAATATAAATAAATTTTAGGAGACAAACAGCAGTCTGAAAGTAGACATTTGTAACATATAATAAGAATTAGTATTTAGAATATACTAGGAATTTCTGCAAATCAGTGACAAAAAGATAAGCAATCTAACTGAAAAATGGTTAAAAGGAACAGTCAGCTCACAGAAGAGATTTTGAAATCTAATAGTAATTTGTGAAATGCTCTTTAAAAAGGTATTATTTCATTCTCATTAATTAGATTGGAATAATTAAAATATTGCTGTCATCAAATGTTAGCAGAGATTTGGGAAATAAGTTATATACTATAAGTTATATGCTATGAGTATATATGAGTTAGTTATATACTATGAGTTGGAGTAGTGTTATTTTAGCCTCTTAGGAGGATGATTTGACATATTGTATTCCAGCAAAATTGAAAATGCATATTTTCTACACACTGGTGGTTCTTTTTATGCATGTGTCCTGGAGAAATGCTTATGTATGTGTTCAGGAAAACATGCATGTGATGCTCTTGGCAACATTGTATTATATAGGGGAAAACTAGAAAGAACTTAATAGTTTATCAGCAGAGGAATGGATAAATAAAGTGTGGTGTGTATTAAATGAAGTACCAAACACCAATTAAAGTGGACAAATTAAATCCATGACTTTTCAGCATAACTAGATTTCAAAAAGCGAATGAAAAAAGTGAGTTGTTGGACAATATACAAAGTTTGAAATGATTTGCATTAATATTTTAAATACACAGTGTAATGCTATAGAGTATTTAACGATGTCTGTAATATGATAAAGTAAAGGGACACACAGACTGGAAGGATTCACACCAATAACATGGTTGCCTCTGGAGAGAGATAATGAGAGTGAAGATATATCTAATGAGGATTTTAGCTTTTAAAATTATGTTTTGGCTATTTTATTTTAAGAAAGCTGAAATGAATATGAAAGAAATATGAACGCTTATTAATTCTGAATGGTAGATACATGGATATTTTGTACTATCCTTTTTTTTTTTTTAGTTTAAAAAACTTTCCTATTTAAGATTATGGCAACCCACAAACATAGCGCTTGTTTTTGTTACTCTTCTGTTTCCATCCTCAAAGCATTTATAAAGCACATTGTAAAAGCAGAAACAGTATTTACTTCCATCTTGCCCAAAGTCTAAGTGCCCACACATATAGGTGCATGACTTTCCCTCTCTCTGGCATAAGCAGTGATGAGGAACAAACTGTAAACTTAAAGGTCTTTGAGGGGATGATCAACAGACTTGGAATTGCTCCAGATGAAATCCCTATTCCAGGTATGGTTTGAATTCCTCGATTTTAATGAGTATATTTATAAATATAAATGTATATATGAGTAAATGTTAAACTATGAAAAATAATGGTATTGTTTGAATATAAAGTGTTTTCATTTTTTCTAGGTATCTACGAATATTTCAAAATGTGGACTTATCTAGCAACTTTTACTTTAGGTAAGTTTGAGCTTAGTTTTGCTACTATCAATCACTTAAATTTTTATATTGTTTTCCACGGGCACGGGGTGAAAACAGACAGAATCAGAGCACACAGAAGTACTTCCTCTGTTTTTTAAAAATAGCCAAATTGTTTCATCTAAAAGCATGAAAATACAGGTATTTCTTCCTTTTAAAAATCTGATATTTGAAAATTCGAATGGATAGCTTAAGGGGTATTTATTCTTACTCTAAAAATTATCTTTGTTTTAGGTAGAATTTAACATATTTTGAAGAAATCTTTTCATTCTGTAATTCTGAATTACAAAAAATGGAATTTGTCTTAAGGGGTATTTATTCTTACTCTAAAAATTATCTTTGTTTTAGGTAGAATTTAACATATTGTGAAGAAATCTTTTCATTCTGTAATTCTGAATTACAAAAAATGGAATTTGCATTGAGCCTGTAATGCAGAGTTGTAACAGTTTCACAGTCTAACTTTAAGTTAATAATCTGGCAAAATTAGGTAAAAATAAGTTAAAAATAGTAGGAATAACTGTTGCAATACCAATGTACTACTGATGGCATTGTAATAGTTAATAGTTTTCCTGGAGAGGCATGTAGCACTAAACATATATGAAAATATATCCTATGAAAATAAATCAGGAGGGAAAATATGAATCCCTATTAGTAAAGAGACATGCATAGCTTCACTGTTTTTGATAGCCAAACAAGCAAACCCAACCCATCCAGGGACAGCCCAAATATTGATAATAGAAGAATAGGCAGGTAAATTATGTTACAGCATCATGATAAAATGTTATACCACTACTGATGTGACCAATATGTGGGCCTGGTAGATAAGATTATTGTGATGGAAAATTCGATCAGCCATAATATCCAAACTAAAAAATGGAACACAAATTAGCATGCACCAATTAGGACTGAGTCATAATGACTGACGAAGGACCTAGAGCATTTATAGTGATTTGTGTTATATACTGATGGGGTACTTCACAGTTTCTACGAAATTTATTTTTAATATACTTAATCATTTCTTTATGAAATAAAGAAAAACATATCTACTATATAGAATGGATTATGTCTTCATCGATGAATACTGAAGGAAGTTTATTATTTTAACAGTAAGAGAGTGAAGTTTTCCTGCACTTCCACAAATACTTGTTGAATGTTTATTTCCATTGTGTTAATCTCCATCATCTACTTTTTAGTCCTTAGTGCTTGATTTTATGTTTATAGTATCTGTGAGTTATTACTGAAGCTTGGTAATATTAAAAATGGTGTTTTCCTGTTTCGTATTTCTCCATTTTGTCTGCATCCCCATACTAATTTCTGATCAGGTCATTCCATAAGTAAAAATATGTTGGCTTAAGTTTTTGTGTCCCATTAGTAGGCTTTTAAAAAGGCTACAATAGGGCCAACCCTGTGGCTCACTCGAGAGAGTGTGGCGCTGGGAGCACCAAGGCCACAGGTTCAGATCCTATATAGGGATGGCTGGTGCGCTCACTGGCTGAGCGTGGTGCAGGTGACACCAAGCCAAGAGTTACGGTCCCCTTGCTGATCACAAAAAAAAGAAAAAAAAAAAAAAGGCTACAATACATTCTTAAGACTCACTAGAAAAAAGCAATTGTTTTAAATAGGAAGAATTGATTGTTAAAAATCAGGAACCAACATCTTAATACAGCTTTTATCTCTTTGAGATTACATGCTATTAAAATGAAGGGTTTCATCAAACAAATGTGGTAAAATTGAATTTCACAGATGAAACAAATCAATTTCAATCAAATTATAAAAATAAAGAAGCCATAATAATTAAAATAAGGTGTGTGGCTCTCTAGACAGAATCGTAACCATCTTATAAAGTGACTAAAATACTTTAAAAACAAATTTGTGTAAACCTGAAATATTAAAGATACCTCCTGAAATTCTGTGATAAAAAACACATAATGAGGGCCGGCCCGGTGGCACACTGCTACAGTGCGCCGCTTGGGAGCGCAGCGGCGCTCCCGCCCAGGGTTCAGATCCCACATACAGACCGGCCGCTCACTGGCTGAGCGAGGTGCGGGCACAACACTGAGGGTTGCGATCCCGTTGCCGGTCCCGGTCCGGTACGGGCGTGACACTGAGGGTTGTAATCCGTTGCCGGTCATGAAAAAAGACAAAAAGGAAAAAAAAAAAAAAACACACATAATGAGAGTTACTTATAAAAATTATTTATTATGTGAAATTAGAATTGTAACAGGTTTCTTTTGGTCTAAAGGCCAGATTTTATTTGCACAGAGGCTGTTACAGTCTTTTGAATGGCTTTTACTTTTCTAAAGCATGTTTCACTGTAGTGGATTGTGTTCATTGCTTATTCCTGTTTTATTATTAAGTCAATTATGATACCTCTATTAATAAAAGATAGAATTATTTCTGCTCAGAGGTAAACTAGGGTACAGTACTTACGCACTATTGCAGTAGATATTGTAGTATCTATAGAACCCTATTCAGATACATATGAGAGGGTAACACCTTAGCACAAGACCATGAATTTAGATTGATTTCAGTATGAAGCAAAAAATGCACATTGTTGAAGTCAGTGAATGTAGGTACTCACATTGTACTGTATATTTCTAGTCATGTACATGCCTAAGTCATGCAATGAATTTATTTCCAATTATGTTTATATTTTGCTGTGTTTTACAATGCTTATTTAAACAGCACTGCTTCCTAGTGAAGTAACAGGTGCTAGGTAATTTAGTTCACAGATTTTAATTCCAAATGGGAGCCAAGATTGTGATATGTGCTTTGCTTTTATAAGTCTTATTAAGTTTCAGTTCTGTTCTCAGTTACAGCTATGATTTGTCCCACTCACTTCAGTATAATCTCACTGTCTTGCGAATGCCCCTGGAGATGTTGAAGTCAGAGACAACCCAGACTCGCCAGGAGAGTTTTGACATCTTTGAAGATGAAGGATTAATTACACAGGGTGGAAGCGGTAGGTGGTTTTAGCCATATCTAATGTATGTTAATGTGGCATCCGTGAAATGTTATCTCATTAAATTCACTCACATTTCCCTCATATTTCTCCATCCCTCATTGCTCTTTGTCCTTATATGGGGTTGTTTTGGATACATGAATTTGACCAATTGGTTTTTATAGAGATCATCAATCATCATGTGATTTCATTTGTAGGCAAGCCAGAAAATTGTATGCTGAAATTTTCTAGCAATTATTTATGCACTTTTCATGGAATACATTCAGGTCTAGAATTTGGTGAAATTTAAATGGAGATTTGTTGTTTTCAATATCGGAGAATTCACACCACCTTATTTTCCTTCATAGAGATCAGTTCGATATGGGCTGAGTTTTGGAAAAAGTTACCTTGGGTTGCCTATTGTGTGCTAGACATTTACATATAATATCTCTAATTCTCATAAAAACTCTTCTCGGTAAGTATAATGCCAGTTTTACGAAATAAAGACTAAGTAAGAAACTAGAGAGACCTAGAGATTAAGATCGTATGGCCAATATCCAGAGGAATCAGTGCAGCAGGTCATAAGCTGTTATTACTTTGATTGGTCCCAACTTGACTCATCAGTCTCTCATAGGCCCTGCCTCTGTCAGGACCTCTGTAGGATTGCTGCAGGACCACTGCATAACTAGTGTAGGAGATCTGCTTCTGGAGATCCTGGACTAAACCAGTCACCCAGTATCTTTATCTCCAGATTCTTGGGTTGGTCTAGAATGCTAAAGCTAGTGTGAATTGCTAATGTGAATGTTGTGAAGGAATCCTTTCACCAGTAAAGTTAAGGCACTTGAGTGGAATTGGACTGACCGTGGAAACATAGTCAGTAGTGTGTTTGGGCCTGTTGGACTAAACCAGTCACCCAGTATCTTTATCTCCAGATTCTTGGGTTGGTCTAGAATGCTAAAACTAGTGTGAATTGCTAATGTGAATGTTGTGAAGGAATCCTTTCACCAGTAAAGTTAAGGCACTTTAGTGGAATTGGACTGACCGTGGAAACATAGTCAGTAGTGTGTTTGGGCCTGTCGCTCCATGCAACTTAAACAATAGTGATGAAGATGTAGGTGCAGAGGTAGAATCCGATCTAAAATGGTCCCAGAAGGTTTATCTTTGCAGGACACACAAGAAGAGGCCGTGTTCTATTAGTGTTTTGCCAAAGGTTCTGGTCCACTCTAAGAAGGCTTACACTTTTACTTAAACTGAATGTTATCTGTGGCATTGCCCTTGACTGTTAGTTTATTTGATTATCTCTTGAGCTAAGGCCAAACCCAGTGCACCCTTGCTACCCCTAGATCATCTTGATCACATAGATTTGCCCTGGTTCAGACAACCCAATCATTATATATGCCACTAGAGACAGGTGGGAGGCAAGATAACTAGTGAGTTTGAATATTTGCTTGCATCACTTCTGAATATCACAATTAGTAATATAAAATTCAGAAGTATTACTAAATTTGCACTACATGCCATGCAAAATCTCAATTTGAATATCCGTTCTAGGATTTGAATTAAGCCTCCGAAGCTACTTAATTTTCTGCTGTCCCTAGAGCAATTCTACTTGATAGAATTAGTTTTAATATATTAGTATATTAGTTTTCTGTCATTGTGGTAACAGATTACCACCAACTCAGTGGCTAAAACAACACAAATTCATTATCTTACAGAAGGCATAAGTCCAAAATGGGCCTTGGAGGGCTAAAATTAGTGTGTTGGCAGGGCTGCATTCTTTTCTGAAGGCCCTAGGGCAAAATCAGTCTTCATGCCCTTTCCATCTTCTAGGGGCTGCCCTCATTCCCTGGCTCATGGCTCCCTTTCATCTTCAGAGCCAACAGTGGTCAGCCTAGTTATTTTTTCCACGTTACATCACTTTGACACTCACACTCTTGTTTTCCTCTTTAACTTATAAGGACCCTTTGATTACATTAGGCCCACTTGGATAATCCAGAAAAATCTCCCCCTTTCAAAGTCATTTGATTAGCTAGGAACCTTAATTCCAATTGCAACTTTAATTCCTCCTTGCCATATAATATAACATATTCATAGGTTCTGGTGATTAGGATGTAGACATCTTTTTGGGAGGTGGGGATTATTCTCCTACCACACAGGGTGAAATTGTTAAGAAACAAGGAGTTGAGGTAGGTGGTGTAGGGATAGATAGGAAATGAAAATAATACATTTTTTTAAAGTCTCCACTGTATATCAGGCAGTGTGTTAGGCACTTTGCATATACTATTTTACTTAATGTGAACAATATTTCTGAGGTGAGTAGCAGTATCATCACTTTACAGTTTAGCAAGTTGTTCAGAGATGTTAAGTACTTACCTATGGTCACAGAGCTGGTGAGTGGCAAAGACAGGATTCCATTCCATGTTTGTATTACTTATTCTCGTGTAATGCACTGAAAGGGTAGAGTAAGTTTAGTTTTTATGAATCAAACCAAAGTGTATTTGTCATAGTATATAAGTAAATACTCTCAACGGATCATGTTTGAAAAGAAAAATGGTATTGATTGGCTGCTATCCATAGCTGTTATAGTCTTTTAAGCCATTATCTTATAAACACACTTATTTCTTATTTTTCATTTCATGTAAAACTCATTGCTGTTTAATAAATTTATCTGTATATGCTAAAATAATGTTGGATGAAATTAATTACTTCATATTGAAAAGGCCCGATATAATAACTACCACTTATAGAAGTATTGGTAATGCACCAGTCTTGTCCTAAGCACTTTATATGCATTATTGACTCATTTCATTCTTAAAACAACCACGTGATACCGGTATAGATGAGGAAACAGAGGTACTGAGATAGTAAGTAACACTCTTGGTCATACCTGTCACCCTACTGATAAGAGTCAGAGCTAGGATTTAGACCCATGAATTCTGACTCTCTGCTGTCTCTTGGCTTTATTAATATATTTGTACACATGTCTTTAATTTCTCTGTTGCTTCTTTCCTCCTAAGAACTCTCACAAGTCAGAAAATGAATGTCATCTTTGACTTTATAAGAATCAGCACAATGTTCTGGATGCTGATAGGAATGATATCCATTGAAAATGGCTATGCTATTAAGCAGGCATCTTATTTTGAAGTTAAAAACAGAAGTTTTAGAACTTAAAAATGAGGTGACTGTCAACCATTTTTCTTATTTTTCTGAAACCAACTTCTATTTTTCAGGTGTGTTTGGGATCTGTGGTGAGCCTTATATGAAGTATGTGTGGAACGGTGAACTTCTGGATATAATTAAAAATACTGTTCATCGTGACTGGCTGTTGTATATTATTCATGGGTTCTGTGGGCAGTCAAGTATCCTTTTGTAAAATGCTTAAGACAGTATTATTAAACTTATGGTGTACCAATTTGTAGAAAGCTACATACAAATTGTAAGATAATTATCACTCTGTGCACTCCAGCAGAAAACTCACCCATGATAACATGTGGTAGAAATACAAGAGGAATGCAGACTACTTGTTATGTGCACATAAAGATGAATAAATAACAAGGAAGAAAATGCTATGTGCATAATAAGTGATATAGATATGCTCATATAATATAATACTGAGGAAATGGAGTGAGTATGATACTGTAAAAAAAGCAGTCCAAGTTTGTCACCTAACTACACAACCTGAACACTGATACCTTATCTGGGTGAAGGAGCAGAAACACTCACTGATAGGTGGGAAGGATGGGGCAGGCTCACGGGAACAGGGCCCTAAGTAAAAGTCAGAGAGAGAGAGCAGGGGTTTGGAAAGCATCATGAGAGCAGAGGTGGGAAAATACATGGCAGTGTTCTCATGGCTTGTGTATAAAACTCCCAGGTGGTAGGAGGTAATGGGAAGGAAATTGGTGGGTGGGAGTCAGATTGTCAGTCATCAGATTACCTTGGTGGTCAAACTAAGGACTTTAGGTTTGGTTCTAAAACTTTTGAAAGTTTTTGTTTAGGAGAGTGACATGTGCAAAGTAGTATTTAGGAAGCTCGAGTTGACAGGCATTTTCAAGCTGGAGTAAGTAAAATGAGACTTGAGCAAGGGACAGGAGTTAGGAAAAGATTGCAGTAGTTCAGGAATAGTATAATGAAGGCCTGGATTGGAAGAGGTCATAGTAGATTAAATAGAAATAGGTTGAGCCTTGGGTTAAGCTGATAAGTTCAATTTTATAAAAAAAAAAAAAAAAACTTTCTTTTCCTTCTATACGTTCATTTTTCATGTAATTTCTAGCTGTGTTATAAAACCTTTCAAGGAAATGCTATTATGTTATTAGATCTAGGAAGGTAGTATATACTGTCTAGAAATGCTGTTTAGGTTTTTCCTGTCACTTTTTTGAGATTGTGTAGGACATTTGTGCACCCAGCAAGTTTTCTAGTTGACATTCTTCCTTGCGTCTGAGGCTTTTTAAGAACTATAGAGAAAACTTTAAAGGAGTGGTTGCTTTGAGACCTTTAAGTGGATGAACATGACTAATCATTATTATGCTTTCTTGTGCCAGAGCATTTGGGAAGGGTGGAATCAAGGGACGCAGCTGGAGAAGTTTGCCTTGAAAAGTGGCAGTGCTGCCTTCTTTGTAGCAAGTGAGGGAGAGGAGAAGCTAGATGAAGATAAAGAAGGATTCTGAAATGGAGATAAGTGACATTTAAGTACTACTCTTGAAAATCAAGCTTATTACTTTATAATCATTTTTAACCAGTAAGTGGTATTATTGGCTTGATCATTCACTGCATAATAAGATTTGGCTCTGAATTACTCTTGTCTGTTTCCAAAAGTAAAATCTACCTGGGAAGAACACAGGTTTTTGAACACCAAGGATACCAAAAAGAATGTGCTGCAATTTCTAAAGGCAGTTCCTAAAATGTAGTTCTAAACCGTTCTCTATTTCCAAGAACAAGCTCAGGGTCTGGCATGTATAAGCATAATAAATGTTTGTTTTTTAAGGTAGTGAACAGCATTATAGATTATAGTTTTAAAGCTCATTAGTTTAAATGATGAACTTAGTCTCCTGGTTATCAAGCATTTAATGAATTCTGGAAGACTATATGATGATAAAAGTAATTGCTATTTATCGAACACTTATTACAGGTCAGGCACTACAAGTTTTACACACATTACTTCACCTAGTCCTCCCAACCACCTAATGAAAGTAGTTACTTTATTGTCACTTATTTCATTTTATAAAAGATGAGATTGTGGCTCGGGAAGTTAAATAAGGTGACATAACTAATAACAGTTCACAGTAATTCATTCGGTGTTCAGGTTTTGCAGTTAGGGGACAAATTTGGACTGCTTTTGTAGTATCATAATCCGTTCCCTCAGTATTATATGAGCATATTGCTTCATAACTTACACATCCTATGAAATGATATATGCTCTCTTTGCATATACGATCTCTAAAGACTA